>NW_025794526.1:14173-17254 GCF_021613505.1 Equus quagga | reverse complement strand
TTTGTGTGTGGCTTCTTTTATTTAAAATTATGTCTGAGATTTATTTACGTCGTATGAGTTTATGTCTTTATTATTGCTGCGTATAATATCCTTTTAAAGCTAACATTTCCTTCTAGCTGCAAAAGTCATACATTTTCAAAGCAGAGAATTTGGGTAAATAGGAAAGAACACAGAAAGGAAAATAAAAATGACTAGTAACTCCACTATCCAGAGATAATTATTGTTAAAGCGTTTGACTATATCCTTCCAGGCTTTTTTTTCTGTGCATATATGATTACTAGATTTGGATTGTATATACATTTCTGTTTTATAATTTGTTACTTTTTCTTAACACTTACCATGAAAATTTTTCATGTCATTAAAAAGATCTTTTTACAATGATTGAAAAATATTTTTAAAACATTTATATTCAAAAAACTTTTTTTGGTGGTGGTAGGGGAATATGTAAAGAATTCACAAGACACAAATTTCAAAAGGTACAAAAACATATGAAAAGACTCTCTCCTATCCTTGCCCTAGCCAGCCCCTCCAACTCCTCCCCCACCCCAGGATCCAACGTTACCAGTTTCGAATGTATTCTTCTAGAGCTATTGTGGGCACATATGAACAAATATGTATATATATTATTTTTCCTCTTCTTATGCACAAATGTTAGCGTACTATGCTATTTTGCCCCTTGCTTTCTTTACTTAATAAGGCTTCTTGGAGATATTTCCACATCAGTGTCAAGAGCTTCCTGGTTTTTAACACACAATGGAATGCTTATTTCATGCATATTAAGTGAAATACAAATTACAGCTATACTGAGAAACCATTTTTCATCTGAGTGGCAAAAATATAATGGCATTTGATGTTGTCAAGGGTATAAGGAAATAATAATAGTCAAGCACCATTCTAAACAGTTAACTTATTTTTTTGCTGAGGAGGATTCACCCTGAGCTAACATCTGTTGCCAATCCTCCTCTTTTTGCTTGAGGAATATTTGCCCTCAGCTAACATCTGTGCCATTCTATTTTGTATGTAGGTCACTGCCACAGCACGGCCACTGACGATTGGTGTAGGTCTGCACCTGGGAACTGAATCCAGGCTGCCAAAGCAGAGTGTGCCCAACTTAACCACTAGGCCATGGGGTTGGCCTCCCCTTTTTTAAATTGAGGTAGCCTTGGTTTATAACATTATATAAATTTCAGGTGTACATCATTATATTTTAGTTTTTGTGTAGATTACATCATGATCACCACCCAAAGACTAATTACCATCCATCACCATACACATGTTCCCAGTCACCCCTGTTGCCCTCCTCCAACCCCCCCTTTCCCATCTGGTGACCACCAATCCAATCTCTGTCTCTATGTGTTTGTTTGTTGTTGTTTTTATCTTCTGTTTATGAGTTAGATCATACACTATTTGACTTTTTCCCTCTGACTTATTTTGCTTAGCATAATACCCTCAAGGTCCATTCATGTTGTCAAAGATGGTGAGAATTCATATTTTTTATGGCTGAGTAGTATTCCGTTGTGTATATATACCAAATCTTCTTTATTCTTCCCTTGATGGGCACCTAGGTTGCTTCCAAGTCTTGGCTGTTGTGCATAATGCTGCAGTGAACATAGGGGTGCATATATCTTTATACATTTGTGTTTTCATAGTCTTTGGCTAAATACCTGGCAGTGGAATAGCTGAATTGTATGGTAGTTCTATTCTTAATTTTCTGAGGCATCTCCATACTGTTTTCCACAGTGGCTGTACCAGTTTTAATTCCCACCAGCAGTGTATGAGAGTTCTCTTTTCTCCACATCCTCTCTAACACTTATTATTTCTTGTCTTGTTAATTATAGCCATTCTGATGGGCATGAGGTGATATCTCATTGTAGTTTTGATTTCCATTTCCCTAATAATGAGTGATGTTGAGCATCTTTTCATGTGCCTGTTGGCCATCTGTATATCTTCTCTGGAAAAATGTCCATTCAGATCTTTTGCCCATTTTTTAATTGGGTGGTTAGTTTTTTTATTGTTGAGATGTATTAGTTCTTTATATATTTTGGATATTAACCCCTTATCAGATATATGGTTTGCAAATATCTTCTCCCACTTGTTGTGTTGCTTTCTTGTCCTATTGATGGTTTCCTTTGCCTTGCAGAAGCTTTTTAGTTCGATGTAGTCCCATTTGTTTAATTTTTCTATTGTTTCCCTTGCCTAGTCAGACATGGTACTTGAAAATATGCTGCTAAGACTGATGTCCAAGAGTGTACTGCCTATATTTTCTTCTAGAATTTTTATGGTTTCAGGTCTTACATTCAAGTCTTTAATCCATCTTTGAGTTAATTTTTGTGTATGGTATAAGATAATGGTCTACTTTCATTCTTTTGCATGTGGCTATCCTGTTTTCCTAATGCCAGTCATTGAAGAGACTTTCCTTTCTTCATTGTATGTTCCTGGCTCTGTTGTCAAAAATTAGCTTTCCGTAGATTTGTGCGTTTATTTCTGGGCTCTCAATAGTGTTCCACTGATGTGTGTGATCAGTTTTTGTGCCAGTACCATGTTGTTTTAATTACTATAGCTTTGTAGTACATGTTGAAATCAGGGAGTGTGATGCCTCCAGCTTTGTTCTTCTTTTCTGAGGATTCCTTTGGCTATTTGGGACGTTTCGTTCCATATAAATTTTAAAATTATTTGTTCTATCTCTGTGAAAAACGTCATTGGAACTTTGATAGGGATTGCATTGAATCTGTAGATTGCTTTATGAAGTATGGACCTTTTAACTATGTTAATTCTTCCAATCCAAGAGCACAGAATACCATTCCATTTCTTTGTGTCTTTTTCAATTTCTTTCAACAATGTTTTATAGTTTTCAGTGTACAGGTATTTCACTTCTTTGGTTAAATTTATTCCTAGGTATTTTCTTCTTTTTTGTTACAATTGTAAATGAGATTTTATTCTTAATTTCTCTTTCTTTTACTTCATTGTTAATGTATAGAAATGTAACTGATTTTTGCACGTTGATTTTGTATCCTACGACTTTACCATATTCATTTATTATTACTAAAAGCTTTTTGGTGGGTTTGTTAGCATTTTCTACAT
>NW_025794526.1:8505-13957 GCF_021613505.1 Equus quagga | reverse complement strand
GAGGAGGAAACTATTTCACAGACAGTGTAAATAAGTTACCCAGGGCACTCTTATACAATGCTGGGGGAGAGTAAACTGATACAATTTCTATGAAGACAAATTAGTCAGTAGGTATCAAAATCATGCATTTACTCTTTGACCAGAATTGCACTTCTCGGAATTTATTTTATCATATACTCCCACATGACACATTATACACACGTAAGGTTATTTTCTGTAGCGGTCTTTATAGTAGGAAAGTGTCAAGAGCTGAGCTGTAGAGAGCTGAGCTGTCAAAATGAAATTAACAGTCAAGCCTTTCATTATTTACCTCTCTAGTATAAGCAAGAGGCTGACCAAGAGAAAGCGTGGGCTCCCCATGAGTTCCATTCTTCCCCATGGAACAGCACCCAGCAAGGGTCAGTGCAGATGTGAGGATGTGAGGATGTGAGGATCTTCTCACTGCCAAGGGAGGCCCTAAGGAAAAGGCTTCTGCCATTTTATGGTCCCAGGAGTTGGGGATAGGGAGAAGGGAAGGGAGTGAGATGGAAAGATAGTACTCATTGAGTACTGAGCCAGAGTGAGGAAAACGTCTTCAAGATTCCTCTCACCCCCCCACATAAGAAGGTCTCAGCAGAGGTGTCTGTGAAAGGCTCCTGATAAAGAGGCCTCCAAATAGAGGTGCCTGGGCTAGGAATGCAGATATATGTAAGAGCATGGTTGGTTAGGGGCCTGAATCCTTGACTATACCTCCCTTCTGAGACTGCAGGGCACTGGCTGTGCACCAAGTCTGGTGTGGGAGGGCAGCCCTTCCCAAGAGACTTGCCAGGTAAAGCCTTTATAATTGCCTGCGGTTAGGCCTGAGAGATCACACATAGATTTTTGGCCAGGAGTCAGACTCCTCACTAAGATTAGAAACAGTTTAAAGATTCTTCAGTAGGGTGTTGGTTGAACAAATTGTGGTAAGCCCATACAATGTCTTACTATCTAGAAGTGAAACATTATATTCAGTGGCAGCAAAGTCAGGATCCCATCTGGAAATAGATGCTTTACTTAAAATGGATAATTTAAGAGAGTTTAGGAAGGGTTGAAGTATACTGCAACAGCCAGGGCTAGCAACAGGGAAGCCATTATTCTCCCTAGGCCTGAATGGTTGCAGGAGGAAATGGTTACAGCAGCCCCTTGAGAACCTGTAGTCCTCAGTAGAGGCACATCGCCACTGCCAAAATATGGCCCAGCAGGGAGGGAGCAGGAGGAATAAGTACCCTGACCTCTCTCCTTCCATGTTTGATCAGAACATCCATCTTTGGCTGATGCTTTCCATCTGCCAAACCTAACCTGAAACCAGACGGTAAGGGACCTGTTAGATGCAGTCTATAAAGATTAACCTTACAAGACACTGAGGAGGAGGAAAAGAGTGGAGAAGGGTGGAGATTGAAGCTGTACCCAGCAAGTGTTGGGTGGATCAGTGCAGATGTGAGGCAAACAAAATATCTAGCTCAGTGATTTCATTGTATAAATATATAATTATTTAGTCTACTGTGTGTTATTGAGCATTTAGATTGCTTCCAGATTTTCTTTTTGCTTATTATAAACATTCTTTTATTTAAATGTTTTCATGCCTGTTCTTACTTCTGCAAGATACATACTTAGTTGAGTGGCTGGGTCCCACTTTTAAGATTTTTGATATATATAACCTTCAGAAAAATTTTACAATTTACCCTCTTCCAGCAAAATGTGAGAGAGTTTGTTTGCCTACATTCTCATTAACACCAGGTATTATCATTAGTCTTTGCTGGTTTACTAGGGGAAAAATTACATCTTGCTGTTTTAATTTATATTTCTTTGGTTACTAGTTGAACTTAAAAATTAAAAAAATCTTCACTGGACATCTTTGTTTTGTTAAATTATCTTCTTGTTTTAGTATAAAATCCTTACTCTAATTTGTGGCTAGTGCCCTTCAAACCATAGATCCTCTGTTTTACCCTCTCTAGAGAATACACTTTCAATATTTTGTGATGGTCTTTGCCATGGTTACTTGACTAGAGTTGGGGCAGAGTTGTAGGACTGTCTAACTCCTGAACCGGATTTTCAACCAGTCTTCATGTTTTTAGTCCCATTTTTGTACCACCACCTTCTTCTTCCTACTTCCAGAGACGCCTCATGCTGCCAATTCCCAAGCCTTTTGGTGGCAATGCAATGTAGTTTGCTTTGATTGTTGACTTTCTCCTCTGCCAGCTCAAATTCAAACTTCTCAGGTCTTCCAAGTAAGTTACCACTCTTCTCTTTGCTTTCCATCTTCCTCATTTTTGTGGTGGTGATCTCTTCTCCTGATCTCTGTGTTCTTATATGTTATACCTTACAAGTATATAATTCCCTTTCCTGTCATTTTAATGAGTTCATTGGAGGGTGCAGTGTTTTCACAGAAAGTCCCAACCTGAATTTGTATCTTAAATTTGAAAGTGTTTTACTGGACCTTGTTAGGTTGGAAAATCCTAGAGATGTCTCATAGACTCAGAAAGGATAGCTGTTAAGACCAGAGAGCTTTAAAGTTGCCTTGGATCAGTGTGAGGAAGGCTCCTCTATTGATGAAAATTGTTTCCATGACCTCTTAGAATATCTTTGCACTGACATTCATAAAGGTTTTAAACAGTTGGGTTGTTCATGCAACAGTTTGTGAACTTGTTCATTAGCATGCAATCCAATGAATCAGACAGGTACACATTTATTATATTCACAATTTAGGTTAAGCCACCCAGGAATATAGCAAAATGGTTCATAACTGATGTTGCATGAGCATTGACTATCAGAAAGGATGGTGGCTAGAGCAGGGTTCAGGGGACCTGCTGCTGGGTCATTTATATGCTGGATCATGAGGTGGTCTGGGCCACTGAGGAGGTCTAGGAGGGGCTGGGGTGAGGGGAAGGGGACACTTTAAGGGCTCAGTGCAGCTGCTGTTTGCCAACTAGTGTGGAAGCATTTTCATATTTTATAGTAGGTATGGTCATAATGGTACATATAACTAATTATCAGTCCTGAGTCTTTGTCTTTTGCTCCAACCATGTTGTTTTTATGTGAATTATTTACCCTCTCTAGGATGCTCTAGATGTTACTTTAATCTATGTTTTACCTATGTTGTCTGTCACTGCCTTAGTTCCTCTTCTCAATATCTTTCCTAGCTTTCTACAGATAAGGGATCCCCTGTATTAGATTCAGGCCTTCACCAGTTCCTGAGCCAGTCCTGAAGGTGGTGGCCGTCTAATCAATAACATCAACAACCTAGTGCTTGCTTTCCAACAAGCGTCCTGACTGTGTAGGTAATCCCTGAGTTGTAGCTTTCCCTTAAATCCCCAAACTTGGCTTTCTTTGTAGGGTGGACTTGTGTCTCAGTTTCCCTCCCCACTGTGCTTGGTACCTGATACCTTTTGGTACATCCTACATCTTTCGATTCGCCCTCTCCCTGGTCACTTTCTGTAGTCTTGCTGCAAATGGACAGATATAGCCTGGAATCATGATATAGCTACCTATGTGGCTTTAAGCCCATCTGCCATCTCTGCTCTGCTCTGTAACCCTGGATTGCACTCCTTTGGTATTGATGCTTGCCCAACCCACGACCAAGTATTGCTGTGCCCTTTGGATGCTATATTATAGACTGTGCAGGTGCTCCCATAAGACCATGTTTCATACCTTAGATTGGGCAAATTTACCACCCTAAAAAAAAAATCAATGTTCTGTTAGCAAGGATGGAGAGAAGAATGGCTGACAGGTCAGATACCAAACAGCTTTTGGCACACCATATCACATACTGGCATTGGAGGTTCCCAACTAAACAGGCCCTGCAAAATATCTAACAATGAAGCTTATGGTGGGCAAGTGCCATGCAGGTACTCAGAGCTTGCAGTTAGCTTTTTAATCTCCCTCTCTTAACTGTGAGAAGACAACCAAATATTATCAGACATTTGAGGAAATATGTATACACAAGAAAGATCAACTTAAAAAATAACTTGGAGAAAACAGAGGCAAAGCAAAAAAGGAGGTAGGAGCAAAAAAGTTTTAATATTATCATTAATATTCTCAGAGAGGTAAGAGAAGGTCGTGTAATAATGAAACAAGAAGAGAACAGTATAAAAGGAATATTTAAGGAATAAAAGAGAATTCTTGGAAACTAAAAATATCACAAAAATGATAAACTCAATAGAAAGGTTGGGCCGTGAAATTGAACACACCTTTGAATATAGAACAAAAAATAAAGAAAATGAAAAATGAGAGAAAAGAACGTTAGAATGTCATTCTAATAGTTCTAACAGCTGAAGGTTAGAGTTTCCAAAAAAGAGAACTAAGAAAATTGAGGGGAGAAATTTGTAAATTAAGTCAAGAAAATTCCCCAGAGCTAAAGAAATCAGTTTCAATCCTATTTAATTAGGTATGTCATTGTGAATTTTCAGAACTCAAGAGGCAAAGAGAAGATCCTATAAACAGAGAGAGACAGAGAGAGAGAAAGAGAGAGAATAGGAATCAGAATGGCTTCAGATTTTTCAAAAGGAATACTGGAATCTAGAAGGCAATGAAGCAATGCTTTCAAGGTTTAACCTCAAATTCTGTACGCAGACAAATTATCAGTCAACTCTGAAGGTAGAATAAAGACATTTATTACTTGCAAATTTAATACTTACAAGGCGTCATGTTTTATCTACCATGAACCCTTTCCCAGAAGGTTACTGGAGGATATGCTCCACCAAAACAAGGAAGAGGAACAGATAGGTGATGCAGATGAGGCCAAGGGCACCCTCAGGATTGATGATGAAGAAAGGTCCCAGGATGAGAGTTAGGCAACAAGGCATTGAGGACAACTAGTCCAGATTGGAGCATTTCAGAAAGCTCTGGAAGAGGCTTCTTTCTTTAAGAAGATGTAATTGATAGATTGCCTGATACATGTGAATGTCTCAAGTCAGATTCACACTCCTGGCAAACAGTTGGAGGTTAATTCAAACTAGGGGAACAAAATCAAGCGAAGGAGAGAGCCAAAAGTGGATTCAGACCTGGCAGGTAGTTTGAGCAGGGCAGGAGCTATCAGCATAGGAGAGATACCACCTAATAATAGGAAGGGGATTGTCTTGCTCCCAGAGCCGGATGGAATATATGGTCTGACTGGGCATTTGTTGACATTTGATTCCTATATGGCTCATTTCATCCACACTTCTTAACAAATAAGTGGCCTCTGATATCAAAGATATTCCAATTATGACTTTATTATCACTTTCCATTTGGACCAAAAATATCAAGCCCTGAGTTCTTAAGCCTTAAAATTGTGTCCTTCTGTCTAGGTAGTTCTCCCAAACAGATACAGCTTTTCTAAAATATTGTGACAGCAGCTATCGGGCTTATATAACGTGTGAACATCCAGACAACAATAATACCTGCTTTGATGACTCTAGATAATGGACTCTCTCCTCCAATGGTCATTAGAGAAATG
>NW_025794526.1:3725-8405 GCF_021613505.1 Equus quagga | reverse complement strand
TGACTCTAGATAATGGACTCTCTCCTCCAATGGTCATTAGAGAAATGCTGCTATAGTCTTGTTCTAGCATCTTACTGGTTTATGTTGGCCTTGAGCTTTTTCTGTATCTGATTCTCCTGGAGTTGATTTGCTCGATTCCTTGTACTGGGGACTTCACACTGATAGCAGCCATTTCTCAGTCTCTCCACCTGCAGCTACTTCATTTAGTGCAGAAACCTTCATCATTGCATGATGGTTTGTGTTCCTCTCTAAAAATTCTCTCTTATTCTCTGTCCCTCTCCCTCTCCCCTGTGTGTTGCTCTGAGATTTCCTACACAGGCAGGATGAGTGTTAGGCCCTCCACTTTTTGAAAAGAAGAAGAGCTTTCAGGTTAAAAAAGAGTGTTTAGTGCTTGTCTTAGTTAGCTTGAGCTGCCATCACAAAATACCATAGACTAGGTGGCTTCAACAACAGCCATTTATTTCTCACAGTTCTAGAGGCTGCTGGGAAGTCCAAGATCAAGGTGCCAGCAGATTCGATTCTTGGCATGAGCTCTCTCCCTGGCTTGCAGATGGCTGCCTTCTCACTGTATCCTCACATGATGGGGAGAGAAAGCTCTGGTGTCTCTTCTTATAAGGCCACTAATCCCATCACGGGGGCCCCACCCTCATGACCTCATCTAAACCTCATTACCTCTCAAAGGCCCCACCTCCAAATACCATCACATTAGGGATCGAGGCTTCCACATACGAGTTTGGAGGGGACACACATTCAGTCCATAGAATGCACAGAAGCTATTCCTTTGTTTTTTCCTGTGAGCTGCATCAGAAATTCTGGCCATAGCCGTTTGTGCATTTACTGATTGACTGTTTTCCGTCCACTGTTCATTGAACAGTGCTTCTTAAACGGTAGTGTACATACTGGTCACCTGGGGGATTTTTGTTAAAATGCAGATGATTCAGATTCTGATGTACAGTTTGAGAGTTTATTTCTAACAATCTCCCAGGCAATGCTGATGTTGCTCGTATAATGACCACACTTTGAGTAGTAAGGATAGATACAACCACAAATACTCAGAAGTATTTATTTTGAAATTTGGGAGAGAAAGGATTTGGGTTTTGTTTAAAAGTGTGAAGCATGATCCTATGCAAATGAACCACTGCTGTCTAATATCTGTTCAGTATAGCTTAATATATTGAAAACCCTATTTGGTCTCAGGTTGTATGTTAGATATTACAGATTTTTATACCTGGAAATTACTGCTGCTTCCATTATCCTAATTCTGTGTAGATAGTAGAGATCTGTCCTTCAGAGACGGGAATGAGCAGGATCCTTTCCTTTTGGGAGGTGTACATGGAAGAAAGGACAGAGAGAGCACAGATAGAGGATATTGGGATGGACAGGGATCAACAAAATTACTTGCTAAGAGCTCTCTTCTCAAAAATGTCATTGCAGATTAAACTACTATTTCTCAAACCTGAGGGCACATAAGAATCACCTGGGGCACTTGAGGACGGTGCAGATTACTCTATGCACTGAGGTTCTGATTCAGTAGGTCTGGCAGTGAGACAGGGGAGGCAAAAATTTCCATTTTATACACACAGCTCAGGTGAATCAGGCAGTTGGGCCTTGGACCATTAGTGTGAGAAACACCGCATTAGCAAGATTGGTAGTAGTCTCTGGAAAAAGAAAACAAAACACAAACAAAACTGGGCAAATGTTTCTATCTGTTTTGATTGGCGTCTTTTGGAGTTACTGTAAGAGAGAAATGAAGACGTCCCGCTGCTCAGGGCTTTCAGACATCTGACTATACATTAAGCAGGCTCAAACCATGTCAGTTCTCTGAAGCAGGACGGATGGCCATAATTCACAGGAATGTGTAGTTTATAGCTGATAGGAATTTTTGAGGCTTTCCAACTTTTTTGGCTGTGACCTATAGCAACAGATACATTTTATATTGTGTTCCAGGAAGCACACACATGCACAGACACACTCACACAACACATATGTGTACATTTATTGACTTCATCAAGCAATACTCTTACAACCTGTGATGCTCTGATATACTTTTTGTTATGTTTAAATTTTAAAAAATTCTCATCATGACCCATGAGGTTGATTGTATGGCTATTGTGTTATAACTTGCCACTTGAGAAACACCAATCTAGTGCAGTCATGTTATTTTAGAAATGAGAAACAAGCTTGGAGAGGTAACGCTTGTCCAAAATCACACAGCTATAAATAGAAGCACTCAGAGCTAGAGCTTTCAATCCGGTCATCCATCCACCATGGCCTACAGTATATCTAAGTGTTTGTTTTATTGCTCTCAGCCTATTTTCTCTCAGAACAAAATAGTCCATTTATATTTACTAGATTGCCTATCTAGTTGAAACACTTTGAAGGGTATAAATGTTTTTTCTCTAAATGAACCACTAGATGGTAGTGTCAACTCTTCTGATAGTGAACTATTCAGCTGAGCCAAGGTGGATTCAGATTTGTATGTTTGCACCCTTATCTTACAATGCTTTATAGATTGGTATTTCTCTGTAGGTAAGCTGAGCTTTATGCCCATCCTGAAGAAACTGTTTTACATGATTTTACAAGCAGGATCCATTTTTTTTATTTGGCATTTGGGTTTTTAAAATCTGTTTGGAAGAGATATTTAGAAAAACAAACACACATGTGCTGCCAATATCCCCAAAAGGGCCCTCTTGTTTTGTATTCACTATATTTTTATTTTCCATATTCTTATTTTAAAGGACTTTAAATAATCATTTTCTGTTATTTCTATTATTCCAGATTGAAAAGTAAATTTCTTTTAGTGTGGAAAGTCCTATGTGGGCCCTTTTGGGTTTGTAATACGTGAACAAAACTCCCAAACAACTTTATATTTATCATCTCTTAAGAAGGAAAAGTCATATTCTGCTGTAGAAGATTTTTCTTTCTTAGTTGCAGCAAGGTTGGCAGAGTGATCTGTGCGTGTAAGAGGAGCTTCTGAGGAAGGTGAGTGTGAAGACTATGCTGTTTGTTGGGGTTTCAGGGTTAAACAGACTGAACAGTTGAGTCCTTCCTCAACCATACCATCCTCACAGTTTGAGCTGGAGGAGAAAGAGAGAATCAGATGGCTATCCTTGACCTTTATTCTTTCTAGCCCTCTTTCCAGCCTCCTACACAAGTTCTCCTCTTTAAAAAAAAAAAGTGAATTCAAGGATGTAGGAAAGATAGGAAGGATAGGAAGTGTGATGGTTAATTTGATTTGTTAACTTGGCTGAGCCCTTGTGCCCAGATATTTGGTCAAACATTGTTCTGGATGTTTTTGTGAGAGTACTTTTTAGATGAGATTAACATTTAAATTGGTGGACTTTGAGTAAAGCAGATTGGCCTCCATAATGTGGGTGGTGGGCCTTGTCTGATCAGTTGAAAGCCTTAGTGGAGCAAAGACTGACGTTTCTCCCCCACCCTCCCCCAAGTAAGAAGGAATTCTTACAGCAGACTGACTGCCTTTGGACTCAAACTGCGATGCTTCCCTGAGTCTCCAACATGCTGGCCTAGTCATCGTATTTTGGACTTGCCGAGCCTCCGCAGTCACATGGGCCTGTTCCTTAAAATAAATATCTCTCTCTCTGTATACATCCGTATGTATACATGCATGTATACAAGTATACACTTATATCCATTCGTCCTCCTATTGGTTCTGTTTCTCTGGAGAACTCTGACTAATACAAGAAGTAAAGGGATAGGGAAGATAGGGGACTTCAGGATGATTAACCCAGCTTACCAATTAAAAGCTCAATTAAAGCATATGGAAAGACAATTAGAACACTGCTGTTCTCTCCTCTATTTCTCTCCTGCAGCTTTCTCTTCTCTGAAGCCTTGAAAAATGCAGGGACTTACTCTGTTTTCTGTATCATGGTATCCTCAGTGCTTACCACAACTTTTGCCACATTCTAGACTCTTGCTAAGTATTTGTTGGTTGAGTGAATGAATGGTTAGGAGTCTTAATTGTACAACATAGGGAAGGACTGAATGCTCAGTGTCACAGGAGCATGAAAATGTACAACAAGTTTGGGGAATGATGAATAGTGCAGAGATGAAGGTGTTCTGGGACAGAGTGGCTATTTATAAATCTGGAAGTGTATCCTGCTGAGAATTGGGACTTTATCCTTGTGAGCAGCAGAGAGCCATCAGGCAATTTTAAGGAAGGATTATATCCATATTTGCCCCTCAGAAGCTGATTCCCAGGATTTTCTGAAGGATTAGCAAAGCTCAAAGGCTTTTATTTTTATTTTTACTGCAGTTTAGAGTGTCTTAAATCCAAATGTATTCCCTTGCCTCTGCCTGTTTCAAGTCTCCCTAGTTAACCTTTTTGTGCACTGACACAATTGAGAAAAGAACATGGGTCTGGGATTGATGTTGAAGCCTGGGTTTATCCCTTAGAGGCCTCATGATCTTGAGCAGCTGCTTTACTTCTCAGCAGCATGGTTTCTTCACTTTAAATATTGGTATAACCCAATGTTGAAATGTTGAAGGCATTTTCTTAAGATCCGGAACAAAAGGAGAGTCTATTATCTGCTTTCTTTCAACATTGGACTGAAGTTTCTAGCAAGTGTCATATGGCAAGAAAAAAAAAGAGTAAAATGTATAATGATTGGAAAATTAGTTAATGGATAAATTATTAGAATTAGTAATAAAGTTTTGTAA
>NW_025794526.1:0-2114 GCF_021613505.1 Equus quagga | reverse complement strand
GCTATGACTGTCCTCGTGCCGTATAGTTCATGAACAGTGTCTGCCATGCCATCTAACAGGAAGGCTCAAAGGAACTCAAATTATTTCTTAAACCCTAGAAATGATAACATAGTCCATTTTGTTCTTTCCTTTAACCTGTCACTTTAAAAATAATTCACAGGCCTTTAGGGGTAAAGAGTACGATGTCAACAATTGACTATAAGAGAGGAATAGTTTGCTGAATTGAACCTCTGCATTCTGGAAAGTTTAGAGAGGGTGTGGTATACCAGAAAAAGACTTTAAAAAACAATTTAAAGACCAACCTTGAAATCAATGTGTCAGTGTCTAACTTGTACACCTACTTTGTATTAATTTTGAAGCTGACTTACACCCTAACAAAATCAGACCACGAAGCCCGTGCAGAGGGTGTGGTCAGTTGTTTTTGCAATAGTAACAGGCTGACTACCTAAGCAGACTCTGTTTTCCTCATAGCTAAGCCTACTTGAGCAGTTAATGATGCAGCAGCTGCCGTAGGAGTTGTTCATTCCCCATCCATCAAATCACAATGCTTTTCTAGTGAAGGCAGTAGTGCCAGGGCGAATGTTTCCTCTCTGTAGCTCACAGTTATGCACGTATTTAACAGTGCCTTAAGAAAGCCTAATTTTGTCAGCATCATTGGAATATTTGAGTCTTGCTCATCTTTCCTCATCCATGACTTATGGAGGAGCTACTTTTTTTTTCTAAGAGAAATAAAGAAAGGAAACCCTGTGGAGCAAAGGGATACGTGGGGTGTGGGAGGGGAGTTGTATTTCCTATTCTAGGGAAAGAAAATACTCCTGACATTTTAGGTCATCATGTTAGGCAAAACAATAATCCCAAGAAGGCAGTGAAATTTGAAGGGGTCAGACACACTTGG
Source organism: Equus quagga (assembly GCF_021613505.1). NCBI lineage: Eukaryota > Metazoa > Chordata > Mammalia > Perissodactyla > Equidae > Equus > Equus quagga. The sequence goes on along the minus strand of NW_025794526.1, from coordinate 1,219 downwards.
CTTCCCGTGTGTCACTTCTAACACTTACTTCCGGGCTGTCACTTTACTAACTGAGCTGTGATGCTACATAGCATTGAGAAAGCTGCTTGATCTTGCTAAGCCTTGGTTTCTTCGTTTGTAAACTAGATGGAGTAGTAGAGCCACCTTGCAGGATTGCTATGAGAATATGACGATGCATGTAAAGCATGTAGCCCAGCATGTGGTAGGTGCCCAATAAACCTCAGGTTGGGAGCCCAGGGTCCTGAGCTCAGTGATCCATTTCATTTATCAAAGGTTGCTCTGAAAGTGTTTTCATAATGGAGTCTTTAAAAAGAGTCTCCCTACTTCCAAGTTTCTGCTAGAATTTAAGCTGCAACTTTGTGGTTACTGGCTCTGGAAGGTACAGTGATGAAATTGGTCTCTCGCTGAAAATGGGATTAGGTAAGAGCAAACAATTATGGTGCAGATTTTATCTCTGTGAATAATGCCTCTGAGCTCCTGAGCCCTATATGTAGGAACTTGTTTAATATCTGCTTGTAAATGTGTCAGGCATCTCAAACTCAACTTATCCAAAATGGAGCACTTGCTCATCCATCCATGAATCTCTTCCTCTTCAGGCTTCCTCATCTCAGTAAACAGTGCTTTTGTGCATCCAGCTGCTCAAGCCAGAAACCTGAGTCATTCTCAAATCCCTTCATCGCTCACTTCTCAGTCTAATTCATCTCCAAGTGCTGTTTAAAGCTCCTCTAAGTATTGTCTTCAATTGGTCTACTCACTCTCATCTCTACTGCCATCACCCTAAATCCAAACAAGCATTTTTAAAACCTGGATTACTGGAATAGCTCTCCAGGTAGTCTCTCTACTTCTACTCTTATTCCCCCTCAATTCACTGGATCTTGTCTTCTTCCTGCTCCAAAGCTTTGGAGGATTCCCTTTGCACATAAGATAAATCCAAAACCGTTAACATGACTTATAAAGCCCTGAATGATATGTCCCATGCCTAGCTTTTCTGCCTTATCCATCACTATTCCCTCCCTTACTCCAGTAGATTAGTAGGAAACTCAGTTCTCCAGTGTGAGAATTTAGCATCAGTAATGTGCTATGCTTGAAAAGACTTCACCAGGATTTTCTATAGGAGAGCTGAGGTGAGTCTGGGAGTGCCCCTCCTTTGTCCAGATTAGGTCCCATGATTATAGTGGACATTTGTTTTCGCCCCCTCTCATGGCGAGAGGGAAGGATC
>NW_025794525.1:0-1470 GCF_021613505.1 Equus quagga | reverse complement strand
TCAGGCTGCACACAGACAGGCCTCCCCAGGGCCCCCAGGGCCGCAGCACCCTCCCTACCCCCGTGGTCAGCGAGCAGGCACATTCCAGGTCTCCCTGCGGCCTCAGCTGGACCCGTCTCACCCTGCCCGGGACATGAGAAGCCAGGAGCCCACACAGCCCAGGCCCCGAGAGGTCAGACGGACGACTGACCAGTCTCTTGAGGGACAGCTGTGCTTCTGGGCTTCACATTATCGCTCCAGACCCTGGGCTCCCAGGGCGGCGATTGTGAGCAGCCGTGTTTCTCTCCCCACCCCCGCCCTTGGCCTAATTCCCCCAAAGAGTCCCAGGTCTGGGGGCAGCAGGTGAGATGTGACCCCCAGTGGCCCACGTCCTGCCCTGCCCACCCAGGGCTCCTCTGAGCTCCGAGTATCGGCTGTGCCCCACTGTCAGCTGCAGCTCTGCACCTGGAGTCTAAAATGCTTCCTGGGGGCCCGAGGAAGGGACAGGACCCACGGAACACACGATTCCAGAAGAGAAGATGCCGCTCCTACCTGTTGATTGACCGTGATCTCGAGACGCTGCTCGGCTCAGCCTGGTTACAGGGCTTGGGCGGCCTTGGTGCCCTGATGCGGGCCCCTTCTGCAGCTGGGCTTCTGGAAGCTTCTGGGGCTAGAAGCTTCTCTCCCCAGGGAGACAGAGGCACCTGCTGACAGGCTGGGGCCAGTGTCAGGGTTTCCCAGCTATTTGGGGCATCAGGGACTCTTGGTTTCACCAAGCCAGCTGCTCTGGGTGAGGGTGTGAGGCTGGCAGGGAGCGAGCCCAGGGCTGCTGGCCTGAGGCCGGCTGGGGCTGGAACAGCCCATGGACAACGGCAACAACAGGCAGCCGCAGAGACGAGCAGAACGCCCATTTTCCATCTCACTGTCTCTCCGTTCTCCCCAGGGGGTGAGGTTCCATGATTATCGACCAGCTGTACAGAGCGGAAACTGAGGCCCTAAACCACCAACTCCAGCTAAAGGGACCTGGCTCTGAGTCAGGGCTCTTCCTGGCCTCTGGCCGCCTCCAGTTGCTCGGACATCTCCCCTCGGGAGACCCAGGCTGGACGCTCTCTGGCCGCCTCACCCCCAGTGTATTTTCCCCACCACACGGATCCCGTGTCCTGCCCGACACCGCTCACTGTCCATAGCTTATTCCCGTGTCCCCCTGACGTGAGTGCTCCAAGCAGGGCTGGGCCTGGTTGCCCACCACTGTGGTCGTGCACACAGTAGGTGGTCAGGAAAGAGAGGCTGAACAGGAGAGTCAGCTCTGGGTGGTGTCTCCACGGAGGCCTCATCCACACTGGGCCTTGGTCCACACTCAAACTGAGTTGGAGCCCCCATCTGACCAGGGCATCTGAGAACGGGGCTCCCTTGGCTGGTCTGGGGTCCCACCTGCTCCAGCCTGCTCTGCCCTGTGGCCCCGGGCCAGGACCCTTCCCTCAGGGAGCCACT
>NW_025794524.1:0-2730 GCF_021613505.1 Equus quagga | reverse complement strand
GCACATACCATATTTTGCAGACAATTTCAGGGGGTCATGGACAGCCCTTTTGAGACCAAACCCTAATCCCTTGAGTTCTTCCATTAACCCAGAGAACATCAGCTTGCGTGCTTCCCATCTTCATCATTCCTGCCTAGGGCTCTATATGTTAAAAGCACAATCCTGGCATGTCTCTCCCCTCATTAGAAATTGTCAGTGGCTCATTTCCAACAAAAGCAGTGCTCAATCCACCCTCAGGCCCTCCCTCTCACAGTTCCCTCACAAAGCCCTGGTTCCTTCCAGACTGAGATGCAATCCCTAACCACGCCCTATGCACGATCATCTTGGAGAGCTTCTTTGCTCGGGCTGTCCCCCTACCCAACTCTCAGCTTATCCAAGGCTCCCACTTTGAGCTACTTTGACACTGTGTACCTCTGGCACTCCCACTCGGTCTTGTTTTAGAGTTGACCACACAAACTTCCTCAGAGCGTGAGAGCAGGGAGCATCTGATCTTCGCACCCCCCAAACAACTGGCACAATGACCAGCCCAAAGTAGATGTTTGAAAAAAAGTTAGACTAAATTAAAGCCAAATCTCTTTCACGTCTTAGTCCTAGTTGCGTCCTTCAAACTATTTCTTCTCTTACATAATTGTCCTTCAAATATTTGAAGACAATTACCTTGTTCTTGTTCCTTATCTGTACCAAATCCAGAAGACACTGGCTAACTTGGTAGTCTAAATTCAATGTAAACAAAACTCAATATAAGCACAAAATAGTCAAGAAGTCCCTAAAGGCTTTATTTCCCAACCAACCTTTGACTTACTCTCTGATTTGAGATAAATACCGTGTCTCTTCATAACCTTTCTTGCACCACCACTTAGCTAAAATAAGGTGGACACAGATAATACCACCCTTATCTTAGTCATTTTATAAATATAAACAAGAAAGCACTTTAGGCTTTGGAACAGAGGCCAAAGTCAGGGATAAACGTAGTGGAGGATGGGTAGCAGTTAGTTCTAACTCTGCTATTAAATCTGTCACCCCGGACAGAAACCCAACTTCCCGGGTCTATTTCTCTACTTTTTGCATATTATGAAGACTGATAAAAACTGAGAAATTCAGGCTACTGAAACATCATTTTAAAAAACCTTCTAGACTAGATGTAATAAGCCAGGAATTTTTTTAAACAATATTTTGGTTTTGAAATACTAAAGCTGAAAATAAGAAAGCCACAGATCATTTCTCTCTAATGCTCTTAATTACTTATGAACTTTAGAATTTATAAATCACTCAGCACACTTCCCAAAACTTCTATTTGGCCTCTTACTTTCTATTGGTCTTGTTCATCTACTTCTTTCAACCATGAAGGGAGGTTCTGGAAGGAGGGGGCGACAAGGACACTTACAAACACCTGCCTTCTACACTCAGTTTCCCAGAGAGATGGATCAAATGCAGAATATATTTAGAATGACCAGTTCTTATTAGGAGCACCCTGAACTTTTGGGCTAATGTTTATGTTCTTTCCAAAATTATTTGAGTTACACCAATTCAAGGAGCTATTTTACCCTTTAAAGGGACTTTTCTAATCATATACTCATTTCATTAAATCAACTTGTTCATAAACAACTTTATAAACATATTTTCAAAAACAACTTTTCCTGGTAGGAAACTGCCTGAGTGCCTGAAGGCTGTATCTGGACTCAATTAGCAATCTGTTAACAAGCACAGAGAAGTGAGTACTGATTTTTATGACAAAAGAGGTATCTGTCTTTTTAAAGATTCATGCTAAGGACCTCAGTCATCTTTCATCACTTGGACAGAAATAGCTACATCTGGTGAAAGATATGTCTCACGATTATATTTAAGGCATATAGCTGTCCAACTTTTTAAAGTTTACATACCCTAAATATAATAAGGACTTTAAATCAAATGATATTGGTAATTTGATAGAAAACTCAGTAACACGTGCAGTGTGTGCCATGTCGTCAAGTTCAGGCAAACCTTGTTGGAGAGCACTAACTGCATTCATCTCTGTATTGGGTCATCACAGCATAATCCCCATGGAAATACAGGCTTGACACTTATTATCTATTCACAAAATATAATTCATATACAGTTAAGGACAGCCTATTTTTTCCTCTTCTGCAATTTCTAGAATGGTTCTAATGCAGTGCAGCCTAGAAAATGACCCACGCCCATCTGACTTGCAATCCCTCCCACCAAAGCTGCAGTAAAACTTGCCTTTAATATCTGTACTAAAATTTAACCATTAAAATAATCCCCTGTATGATGTATTTTCAGAAAACAAATTATTGACTGTAAATCAGAAGAGCTTCATTGGAAAGGAGGACGTTAAAAAGAGAGAAACCACTTCAAGGTAAACAAAACAAGCACATGGGCAGGAGCCATTCAAATCAAGGACTATAGGATATGACAGCTAGCGCTCCTTGGCCAACAGCAAGACACTCCCTTTACATATTGCCAGACAAGCTATGACTGTTAGCTTACAAAATCAAAGCACAAATATGAGCTAAGTTGGCAGATTAAATCTATGTATTTAATTTCATTTCTTCCTAAAGGTCTAAATTAGAGTAAAGGAAAAAGCAGGGGGCACATGAGAGGAACCGAAACAAAACATGGTGACCTAGAAAGCAGATGTTTGAGGGAACTTATTTGGCTGAACTGAGAGAGGCCAACCTCAAACTAATGGTGAGGAAAGCTGAGACTCAACCCAGTTTACAGCACAGAATC
>NW_025794523.1:0-8486 GCF_021613505.1 Equus quagga | reverse complement strand
GGATCCTGGGACCTGGTGGCCATTTAGATGTGGAGCCTCCATCTCTGAGCCCGGCCCCACGGCCTCATCCTCGGGCCACTGTGCCGGCTCCCTTGGTGGGATACAGGCTGAGCTCCAGGAGGGCAGCCCAGGCAGAGGGGCTGGGTGGCGGGCAGTGAGAGAGCCTGGTGGCACCGGCTGAAGCGTGACCCACACCCCTCCCCAACAGCTTGTTTGCCAAGTGCCACGCCCTGGTGCCCCCCCAACACTACTATGATGCCTGCGTGTTCGATAGCTGCTTGGTGCCCAACTCGGGCATGGAGTGCGCCAGCCTGCAGACCTATGCGGCCCTCTGTGCCCACGAGGGCGTCTGCATTGACTGGCGGAACCGCACCCAGGGGGCCTGCCGTAAGTGCTCACCTGTTCCAGCCCCTGGGCGGGGTTGCTGAAGAACGGCTGGGGAGTCTGGACTCTGGAGGGCACTGTACCAGCTTGAAGCCAGACCAGGGTGGGGTAGCCAGGCCCCCATGGAGACAGGCTGGACCTTTGGGTGGGGAAGGAGGGCAGGCTGGAGGGGCTGGGGACACTGGACGGACTGCCAGCCTTGCTAAGCACCACTGGGCACCAGCCTCCCGGCTCGGGATAGCATGGGGGACCAAGGCGGGCAGCAGCAGGCAGCTGGCCACCCTTGGCCAGTGTGGGAGGGTGGGTCCTTTGTGGGAGGGGCTGGGCTGGACTGTCACTGGTCAGGGGACAGGGGGATAGGCACAGGCTCCTCTGACATCTCTGGCCCCTCTGACTGCTGCCTCCCTCCCACAGCGGTTACGTGCCCGTCTCACAGGGAGTACCGGGCCTGCGGTCCTGCCGAGGAGCCCACTTGTAGCTCCAGGTCAGTCGCTGGGAGACGTGAGGGACGGTGGGCTCGGTCCCTGGGCAGTCCTGTCTGAGCATGGTGCTCCAGCATGCCCGCTCCCCAGCCCGTCCACATCCCCATCTCACAAAGCCCCCCACTCCTCCAGCTCCTCACTGCCGTTGAACGACACAGGCGTAGTGGAAGGCTGCTTCTGTCCCGAGGGCACCACCAGCTACGCCCCTGGCTTTGATGTCTGCGTGGAGGTCTGCGGTACGTTGCCTGCTCTCGGTGCCTCCCTCCTGTCTCCGAGAGGCTGAGCCTGGCTCCTGTGGCACCGAGACTCTGCTGACAGGATTCCTTTCCTCTCTTCTCCTAGGCTGTGTGGGACCTGATGACGTGCCCAGAAAGGTCGGCCTTCCTCCTTGGTGCTGGGGCGGGATTCTCCCCAAAATCCTGAATTTTGTGGGGGTGGGGTGGGGTGGGCACAAGAACCTAGGAGCCTCAAAGACTGAGTAATGAGGCATTTAAGTCCTGGAAGGCTGAGCTAGCACGATATGCACCCATCCATCCATCTGTTGCCCTGTCCCCCCTCTATCCATCCCATCTGTCTGTCCATCTATCCTTCCATCCATTCATGCCTCCATCTCTGTCTGTCCATCCATCCTTCCATCTCTCCATCTGTCTGTCCGTCCTTCCATCCATCCACCCATCCATCTGTCCCTCCATTCTTCCATCCCTCCTTCTTTGTCTGTCCCTCCATCCTTCCATCCCTCCATCTGTCTGTCCCTCCATCTTTCATCCATCCATCCCCCCATCTCTCTGTCTGTCCCTCCACCCTTCCATCCATCCCTCCATCAACATATCCTCCACCCGTCCACAACACCCACCCATTGCTCATGTGATGCTGTCTGGAACCGAGATGATATCCTACCACTGCACTGTCGTGTCTCCCACCCATGGTTGATTCCTTAGTTCCATGCTTCACCAACCCTCTAGACACCTGTGGTGTGTCTGCCCTGAGCCAGGCCCACGTGTTGTAGGCAAATGCTGGTGAGCAGGTCACGATTGAGATATTAATGGCCTGGCCCTAAATGAGTGCCTTTGTCCTGGGTCAGAACCTGCCCCGTGTGCTCAGAGGTGGGAAGGCAGGGGTTTTCCTGCAGCCCGGGCCTGTGGCGAGGCCACCTGCTCTTCTCCCTGCTCACCTCCTTCCTCCTGCAGTTTGGGGAGCGCTTTGAGTTCGACTGTAAGAACTGCATCTGCCTGGAGGGTGGAAGAGGCATCATCTGTCAGCCCAGGAAGTGCAGCCAGAAGCCCCTGCCTGAGTGCAAGGAGGACGGCACCTACCTGGTCACGGAGGTCAACCCCACTGACACCTGCTGCACCATCAGCTCCTGCAGTAAGGCCACGCCCCGGGGGAGGGGGAGCCAAGCCTGGGCCCTTGGGCACCTGTCTCCTCCTAGGGCCCTCGGACTCACTGAGCAAGTTCCCCACGATGATTTCACCTCCCTGGGGAGCTGGGGAGCAGCGGCCGCAGGGTGTGTCCCACTGAGAGTGGGTGTTGGAGGAGGAGGCTGTGATGGGCCTGCTGCTCATGCTCGTCACCTGCAGATGCCCAAGTCCTGACCCTGCACTGCGGGTAGTGGCGGGGCGCAGCCTTCAAGGAGCCATGCTCATTACCGTGTTTCCTCCCCTCTTCAGAGTGCAATGCCAGCCTGTGCAGGGAGAAGCCCCCTGTGTGTTCGCTGGGATTCGGGCTGAAGAGCGAGATGGTGCCGGGAAGGTGCTGCCCCCACTACTCGTGTGGTGAGTGGGGCCCGGGGGCCAGGGCAGGAGGAGGCCCTGGGGCTGGGGCTGACTGTGGCTTGAGTGAGGCCATGTGGTGAAGTGGCTGCCTCCTGAGGGACTCATTCTGCATGGCCGATGCACCTCCCCCCCACCCCCAGGCCCTGAGCTCCCACCCCGTCCACTGGCTGTGCGTGTCCTTGGGCCCAGCAGGGCAGTCTGACTGCGTCCCCCATTCTTTCTCCCCAGTGCCCAAGAACGTGTGTGTTGTCGGGAATGCTGAGTACCAGGTGAGCCCTGGGCTGGGCCAATGGGAGGTGGAGGCAGGGGAGGAGTGGTGGGGTCCTGGGCTGGCTCTCTGGCCGGGTGGGATGCGGGTGAGGGCCCATTCTGGGAACTCTGCTGTGCGAGCCATGCCCGGGGTAACCAGCTCCTCTCTCCCACCCTTGGAGCCTTCTGGGATGGGAGCTGCACTCCCCGAGGCGGGTGGGAGGCGTGGAGGGTGCCCAGCCTCACTCGCCCCTCCCTGTGCCCTCAGCCCGGCTCTCCAGTCTACTCCTCCAAGTGCCAGAACTGCATGTGCACCGGCAGCAGGAACAGCACCACGCAGCTCAACGTCATCTCCTGCACCCACGTGCCCTGCAGCACGTCCTGCAGCTCCGTAAGCAGCCGCCACCCTGTCGCTTCCCTTGAGGAGTGGGGTTATGGCCCCAACAGCTCCTGTCTTCTTTCCCTCGCCAACCTGAACCCCATGTCTCGTAGGGCTATGGGCTGGTGGAGGCCCCTGGGGAGTGCTGCATGAAGTGTGAGCAGACCCACTGCATCATCAACCAGCCCAGCGGGCAGTACATCCTGAAGGTGCGCAAGTCCCCTGCTCAGGGCTGCTCACGTCGCGGCAGGGTCGGCCTGGGTCTGAGGGCACGGCCTGGGACAACTCCCGCTGCCCCAGGCTGAGTCCTCTGTGCCACTGTCCTGGGTGGCTGCTAGAAGGGACCACAGACTGGGGGCTGAAACAACAGGCAGGATTCCCCCATGCCCCCACCCCCCCCATCCTGGAGACTGGAGTCTGAGGCCCAGGTGTGGGCAGGGCGGCGCTCCCTCTGGCCCAGGGAGGGTCCTTCCTGCCTCTTCCAGCTTCTGGGCTCCAGGCCTTCCTGGGCTTGTGGCTGCAACACTCCAGTCTCTGCCTGTCCTCACACGACCCTCTCCTCTGTCTCTCTGTGTCTTACAAGGACACTTGTCATTGGATTTTGGGCCCCCTCCAGTAGTCCAGGAGGATCTCATCTCGAGATCTTAAGTATGGCTGCAAAGACCGTTTTTCCAGAAAAGGTCACCTCCATGAGTTCTGGGGTTTAGGATGGGGACGCGTCTGTGGATTACAGGCTGGTGGCTGCCCCTGGGCCCTTCCTGGGTGTCACCTGCCCAGTGACTCTGGGCCTGCAGGCTGGGCCTCCTGCCTGAGAAGCTGCACTTGGCTGGCTGGTCAGGCACCTGCGAGGTGTTTCCAGTCTGTCTTTCGGGGTGGGCCTCCGAGGGTGGGCCTCCTGTGGGCCCTCACCACGCTGTCCTCTGCCCCACAGCCCGGGGATGTAAAGAGGGACCCCACCAACAACTGTACCTTCTTCAGCTGCATGAAAACCAACAACCAGTTCATCTCGTCCATCTCCAACATCACCTGCCCGGAATTTGACGCCAGCATCTGCCTCCCGGTGAGCGAGCCCGGGGAGTGGGCGTCCCCTATTTTACCGTGGGTCTGAAGCCCCAGTGCTGGGACAGTGGCCTCTGGCCTGGACCCCTTCTGCAGAAACATCCCCTTCCCACGCCTGTGGCCAGAGGAGGTGCTCACAGCTGGGGGAAGGTCTGGGGCGCATGCTCATCCTCCTTTCCTCCAGGGCTCCATCACGCTCATGCCCAACGGCTGCTGCAGGAAGTGTGAGTACAGAACGCTCGCTGGGCTGATCCCGGGGTCCGAGGCAGGGCCTGGTGGGTGGGCTAAACCCAGGCCACCCTGTGGGGAGGAAGGCACGAGGGGATGGTGCCCTGGGAGCCCTGTCCCCTCTGTGCCCCTCTCAGCAGAGTGAGGAGTTTGAGAGTGTCACTGGGGGTGCCCAGCTAGCTAGAGGGCGGCCGAGGTGGGTGCTTGCGCCCAGGGTGGGCAGCTGAGGGCCAGGCGAGGTGCACTTGGGGACGGAGAGGAAGCAGTGAGGGAGACCTGGTGGGCCCCCTTGAAGTGTGGAGACCCCGCCACAGAGCCTCCACTTCCTCACCTCCAGGCATCCTTCGCAATGAGACCAGGATCCCCTGCTCCACCATCCCCGTTACCAAGGAAATTTCACATGCCGGCTGCAGCAAGTTGGTGACCATGAACTACTGCTCCGGGTCATGCGGGACCTTCGCCATGTGAGTCCCAGGCCACGAGTGGCCAGGGTTGGGGGAGGGGAAGGGGAGGCTGCCCCCTCCAGGAGGGAGTGGCCCCTCACTGTGGCCCTCCCCCAGGTACTCTGCCGAGGCCCAGGCCCTGGACCACAGGTGCACCTGCTGCAAGGAGGGGCGCACGAGCCAGCGGAAGGTGGTGCTGGACTGTCCCCGCGGCGGCTCACTGGACTACACCTACACGCATATTGAGAGCTGCCTGTGCCAGGACAGCACGTGCGAGCTCCTGCCGTCCCAGGGCAGCACCCCCAGCCGCGTGCGGCGCTCTGGCCTCACGGCCCGGCCTCCGTGGAGGAGGTGAGCAGGGCAGGTGCGGCCACCCAGGCCCCGCCCTCCACTGTCCTCCTCATCGCCCTGCTGACCCTCTGAGCTTTCCGGCTTCCTAAACTGGCTTCCTCTCTGCGGATATTTATTTTCCGAGCATTTGTTCAATTCTTTGCTTTCCTAATAAACTTGGGCAAAGACGCCGTGCTGGTGTGCTTCCCTTAGTGCCGGGGGTCTGGGTGCGCCGTCGTGCAGGGGTCTAGGATCAGCTGCTTTCCGATGGGCGAGTGGTTGCAGATGGTCCAGAGAGGGCCCCTCGGCCCTCTGTGGGGCCTGCTCACCAGGCTCCGCCCGGGACGCGGGGGACACCTGCAGTTATGTTGGTGTGGCTTTGGGAAAGTTCGTGTACAAATGCAACCACGTGACCCCCTTCCCTAGAGCCACCCCCAGGGAGCCGTGCCCCGCCCTGTCCTGCTCTTGGCGTGTGCAAAGCCCTTGTTGGTAGTGAGATGCAGGTGGCCCCCCTCCCAGGAAGTCCCCCAACCCAGAATTTGTGAAAAGGACTCAGGTTCCTCTGCCAGCCATTCCCAGGGCTTCCCCCTCGTGAGCCCTCCGTCCAGCACCCAGGGGCTGAGAGCTCTGGGCAAGAGCGTGCGTGTGCACGTGTGTGAGCACTGAGTGTGTGTGTGTGTGCAGAGTGTGTGTCATCGCCTCGCTGTGTCTCCACACGGGGAAAAACCCGGGAGGTTCTCGATCCACGCATTGGGGGTTGCATGCCAGCTCCTGCTGCAAAAGTGACAAAACGTGACCTCAGGGTCCTTGCGGGCTGCTGTGAAGCTGCTGGTAGAGGCGTCGGAACCTCTGGACCAAGCTGAGATGTTCTGGTGGGCTCTGCGGACCCAGCAGGAAGCCCGTCCTGTGTGTGCGTGTGCACGCGGGCGTGTGTCCGTGAACACACCTGCCGCACGTGGTTAGGGAACTGCCTGTCCTCGTCCTTCTGAACCTGCGGAGCCTCCCAAGCGGGAATCCCCAGGGAGGGATCTCCAGTCGGCTTACTACAGTTCCGTTTACGACAGTTCCGTTTACGACAGAGCCGTTTACGACAGTTCCATTTATGGCCGAGCGCAGGCTGGCGGCCCTGGGCCGAGCTGTGGGACCCGAGAACCCCGGCGCCTCCTCCCTCAGCAGCAGCGCTCCGGCCTCCCTGGGGCGAGGGCAGGGCGCCCGGGGTCCCTGGGCCGAGGCCCGCGCGGTAAGCCGGCCTGTGGCGTCCTCGGCGGGCTGGGGGCCCGTCGGGTCCAATGCCGCGTGGACGCCGGGCCCAGTGGGGACCGTGTGGCGGTGGGGTGGGGCCCGCAGGGGTCGCGGCTGCTGGGCGCCCCGGTCGGCCCCGCACCCTGTGCTTCGTCCCGCTCACGCCTCCCGGGGCGCCGGGCGGAGGCCGCTGCCCGCCCCTAGCTGACCCCTCCGCCCCCGCCCCTCCCCCGCCCGACCCCACCTGCCACCACGAGGGCTCTGATGGCCGGTGGGGCCACCCGGCACGTGAGCACCACCCGCGGGGCTGGGGGTCTGTCCTTGTCCCCACCGGCCCGGGAGGGCCTCCGATGCTCCGGGCCCGCCCCTCGGGGGACCTCGGGAGCCCACACTGCCCCTGGCCCAGGCCTGTGGACTCCTAGCTGGTCAGCTCCTGGGCCGGCCCTGGAGCCACCAAGGCCCCCCCAGAGCAGAAGGTCTGTGAGGGGACACGGGCTGCCTTCTGCTGCGCTGCCCGGGGGTCCTGGGTGCTGTAGGGTGGCCGGGTGCCCCCAGGGCTCTGGGCTGTTTCTGGGTCCCCCCATGAGGGCTGTGAGCTCCGCTCCTTAGCGAGTGTGATGTCCCGTTGGCGTGAGCTGCATCCCGGCCCGTCGTGGTGACTGTCACCTCTGCTCTTTGGCTGCTCCCTTCTGGGTCCAGCAGGCCCAGCACAGGCTGGGTGACCTGGAGAAGGGTCGGGGGGCGTGGCCTGTGGCCTGTGGCCTGGTCAGGAAGAAAGGTCAGGTCCAGCCAGCTTCCTCGTCTGCTCCCACCTCTGCACCTGTGAGGTGCGGGTCGGGTGACTGGGGGCAGGCGAGGGTGCAGCTGGGCCCACCGCTCCTCCAGCTGCGCCCAGAGCCCCTGGTTTAGGCAGAGCAGCCCCAGGTTTGCTCTTTGACATGTTTCCATGAGGTTTTCTTTGGAAAGAGACTTTGGGCCTAAAAGTAGTGTGACAATCACTGTCAGGTGGTCCCTGAGGCTGCTGCCCCCCACCCCCACTAGAGGAAACAGTGGGCGCTGCCCCCAGGTGCCCAGCAGGAGCAGGTCCCACAATGCTGTGAGGGAGTGACCCAGCCTTCCCTAAGCAGTGGCCCAGAGCAGGTGGGTGGGGACTGGGGAGGGCTGCTCCTCTCTCAGGAGACCTTGTCTGCCCCACGCTGTCCCCTCATCTCCCTTTCTTGGGGGAACCTTCGCCGGTGTCTTAAGTCGGAAATGAGTCCAACATCGTTTTTGCTAGAATCTGTTCTTGACCAGCTCTAAAGACCCCCGAGGACAGATAGAGGCCCCTCCCTCCTCCCTCAGGCTTGTGAACCTGCAGAGTGAGTGGGAGCCTCGACTCTCCCATCTGCGAATGGGCACTTCCTCTCTCCATCCTGAGCATTTCCTTCCATGGGCCCTACGGAGGCCATGCCTCCCTCTCCCCAGGTCCACCTGTCCAGGGCCCCCTACCAGGACACAGGACCCCTTTACACATGAGCAGAATGAAGGAATTTTCCAGAGCCAAGGATAAATACTGTCCTCAGATCTGAAGTGCTTGCTGTGTCATAGACATGACATGTATGGAAGTAAATTCAACATTTTGCACCAGGACATGGAAAAGTGGAAAGAGAATCACTCCCACCCTAACAATGAGAAAAATCCAGATGAGCAAAACCCCACAACTTTCTTCTAATCCGTCCAAGGCTGAGGCTGCAGGGCAACCAGGTTGCCTGAAATACAAGAACCCCCACTCCCCAGGAGAGGGACTTGTGTGCCGTGTTACCTGAGCAGAACCCAGGGGGCGAGCAGAGAAATGAGCTGAAATGGAATGGACTGCTGAGGGCTGGGTGTGGCCCACAGCAAGAGGAGAGGAAGTTATTCAGGCAGAAGGAATATGACC
>NW_025794522.1:0-2092 GCF_021613505.1 Equus quagga | reverse complement strand
ATCTTCACAATGACTCCAAGAGATGGGTGCTAGCTCATCCCCATTTCTCAGATGAGGAAACTGAGGCTTACTGGGGGTAATAACTTGCCGCTGTCTCAACTGGCCAGTGGCAGAGCCGGGATGTGAACCGCAGCAGTCTTACTCCAGCTCCTACGGTCTTAGCCATTGTACTAAGCTCCCTCACATCCCTCATCCATGCTGTTGGAAGCTGGAGAACTGTCTGTCAGCCATCCCTAATTCCCACATCTTTCCTTAGTCCCTCATCCACAGTTTAGTTCACCTCTGCTACTCTCATTGTTGCCATCATATCAGAAGAGGGAAAGGACCCCCATCCAGGCCGTAAGATGGAAAGCCCGCATCTAACCCCCACACAGGACACCCCATCACCTGGTTTTGCTTTGAGGAATCCTTCCCTACATCTCAGCCCTTCTCAAAGAGAGGACGTTGGCTCTCCAATTGCGGGGAGGGTGTGAGTTTGGGGAGGAGTGTTGAGACAGTCAAAGGGACAGTATGTAAGAGTTCACCTTACCCCCATTCCCCTTGCCCTGGTGCTCAGTTCCCCTCACCTCTGGTGCATAGAGCCACGCAGCGGCCTCTCCCATTTCTAGGTTGCCCTGAGGCCCAGTAGCTATAATTCCAGCGGCTCCCATCAGTCCAGCGAAATCTCCTGCACAAGCGCTAGAGAAGGATAGGCTGTGTCAGAGGGCAGACGTCCAGGAAGGCAGAGACAATCACGGGCTCTGGAGAATGCCCACCGAGCACCAAGCATCCCTTTCTGGACACTCACTATACGTATAGTCCCTTCTCGCTGTTCACCCGGCTAGAAGCCAGATACCCGAGAGATCCATCCCTGAGTGCAGGCAATGACATCGTCACACAGAGTAGGCTTCTCAAACTTCATTGTGTATACAAATGTCCTGGGGATCTTGTTGAAATGCAGATTCTGATTCAGGAGGTCTGGGGTGCGGCCCAAGATTGTGCATTTCAAGCAAGCTACCAAGGGATGCTGATACTACTGCTTCATGGACCACCCCTGAGTAGCAAATGTGATGGCACTTATTCATCCACAATCCCAGAGCCACTCTAACAGAAGAAGGACTCCATTTTTGACATGGGGCAACTGGGGCTCAAGGAAGTCATTCAGCTAGTAAGTGACCAAGATGGGCATGGAACCTATCTCGTGACGCCAGGGGTGTGCTGGTAAGTCTTTAACAACCATCTCTGGGGGAAGGTGAGAAGGCAGAGGGACTTGTAGCAGTTGCCAACTTCCTTGGTGTAAATTCATCCACCATGGGAGATTTCAAGCTACAAGCATGAAGTCACTGAACATTGAGTTGGGAAGAGACGTGCATAATCAGTGGTTCTCCTGAGCCAGTACAAGCCATCCCCAGCTCATCCCCACCTGCCTAAGGTCACCTCAGCTCTGGGATAAGACTTGAGGCCGGCAGGTGTACCCTCGAGGTGACCAGAAAGAACTTCCCGTACCTGGGAGTTGGCCCCACACTTACCCAGCCTCTCCTGATGCCTCCAATCCAGACCTGGCCTTGGTTGATACCCCTGACTGAGCACTGGAGGCGATAGTTTAAGCTGGAGCTGTGTATGGAGACAAGATTGCCTCGGTAGCACCTCCTGCAGACATTCTGCAGAGACAAGAAGAGGTGGTGTAAGGAATTCACTCTCCTTTTACTCAAGTCCACGAGTCTCCAGCAGAGAGCCTACATCCCTTTTCAGTTCATAGATCAGGACCTACTGCCCTCCTCAGTCTCATCGCTTGCTCCTTTTACTGTTGTCAGGAACTTCTTGCAGGAAATAATAATAATACTCAGAATCATTATAGCCCCCATTGATTGAGAGTTTACAATGACCCAGGGAGTATTCTAAATACTTTCCATGTATTATCTCATGGAAACTTCACCAGAAGTCTAGGAGCTTGGAACTATGTATCTCCATTTTACAAATGAAGATGCTGAAGCTCTGAAAGGTGAAGTGACTTGCCCAGGTAACACAGCCACTGACAGGCAGAGCCAGGATTGAACATAGGTCTATCTAATACCAAAGCCTTTTGTCCAAATAAGTGGTTCTCAAAGTGCAG
>NW_025794521.1:0-1772 GCF_021613505.1 Equus quagga | reverse complement strand
AAGAGTTGCTAAAGGCCTGTGCCCTGACCTTAGCAGCCAGCTCAGACCGTGATTGTGCAAATCACAGAATTGTTCGCTTAAGAATTTCTACAGTCCCTAAGACTGGAAGGAAGTCTCCCCACTGAGGAAGGGAGGGGAAATTGTTACTGAGACAACACCTAAGACCTTGGGGAATTCAGAATGCCAACCTTCCTGTTCTATGATCATTGACTGGAGGATTGCTCACACCAGGAAAAAAAACCCATAGTAATGGGGACGTGCCTGGTGAAGTCCTGGACAGAGGAGAGGACCCTAGAGGGAAGTTCCTGCTGACACCTGCCATGCCTTCCTCCTCACCCATGGATGGCAGAGACCCTGCAGGCGGTGAGGACGAAGAGGCCAGAAGCGCTGCAGAGGAAGGGCGGGTGCTCTGAGCACAGGACAGAAGCTGGCTGGAGGAAAGCACTTGGCGTGGGAACCAGAGTTTCTTTCCTGGAGTAAGTGGGGCATCTAATCCCAGCTCTGCCACTTGCCACATGAGTAAACTCGGTCAAGGTTCTTAACCTCTCTGAACCTCCTCATATGCAACGGAAATAGTGATTACCTGTCTCAGTGGGTTGTTATGAGAAATAAATGAGACAAGCTATCCTGAAGTCTCGTGCCAACCAAAAAGCAAAATGATCAACAAACAGTTGGCCCATGTCAAAATTCTTGTTTTAATTTGTTAATGAAAGAATCAGCAAGAAGATTTTTAAAAACTGGTTTCAAGAATATGTGAGCATATAGAAAGATAATCAGGAAAGGAATGCCAAAGTAAAAAGTTAGATATAAGAGTCTTTTGACTTTCAACAGATTGATAAAAACTGTAATACTTAGGGGTTTAGTATCTCTATAGACTGTGAAATCATATTACCCTATCAAGCAGATAGAAACTGCCTACTTCTTTATCCCTCGTCACTTGTTAATCAAATATACTGTGTCGACCATATTCCATATCCCAAAACTGTCAGGTGATGGAAGATTAACAAGGAACAAGGACTTGCTTCTGTTCAGAGAGATCCTAGCATGAGATGAAAGATTTAAGCCATCACTATTTTGTGTTTTTCCAGGTTTGCGATGCTTTTTCCCTTCACACTGACACCCAGCAGGAGCCCAATAAGTGTTTGTACCTTTCCCTCCCTTCTTCAGCCCATCTGAATTTAGGCTGAATTCCCAAGTCAGGAGGTCAGAAGATAGGCTGGTGTCTGGACCCAAGTAGAATGGTTCTGGCTCCCAGCTGGAGGGATGTGCCAGGAAGTCTTTTCCACTGGCATGAGCTCTTTTGTTCAGCTGCTAGACACCAATGTCCCAGTTCTAGATCCTCACCAGGCCATTTAAGACTTTTGTCACAACCATGAGGAACCTGGCTCAAGTCAGGAGCCTAGGATGGAGAATGCAATCATCCCAGAGGGTCCGTGCTGTGTTGATGCAGTGGCTCAGTCCCTCATACATGCAAGCCAACGTCCATCTGCAGGGGCACAGTGCACCCCCAGCTTCACAGAGCAGGAGAGTTGGGAAGGGATGTGCGCAGCAAGAGAGAAATTGATTTACGCCTTAAGCAACACGCGTCCTCACAGGGTCCAACTGTTTGTGCCGCCTAAATAGCTAAGGTAAATATAGCCAATGGTTAACATAGGTTAGCATAAGGGAAGCCATCTTATAGAGGGGAACCATGTTAGGACTATCAATGACCCTGATCCACAAACGCCCCCTTTGCCTTGTTAGCAAAGCTTTCGTTTGCATGTAGCTTAGAG
>NW_025794520.1:0-1479 GCF_021613505.1 Equus quagga | reverse complement strand
CAGAATGGATAGTGGAGTGTTGCTGCTCATGCTGATGGGAACGTGTTGAAGTGAATGCATTTCAGGGTTTCAGATTCGAATACTTGCAAGATGCTTAAAGCTTCAGACAGCCGGAACTTTTTTTGTTTGTTTGTTTGTTTTGGTCTAAAATTGTAAATGAAAGTACTTTAGAAGAAGGTATGTAGAAATCTGGGCCTACTTTGCTTTATGTTTATGTTGCCAGAATGATTGATTGCCCAAGAAAGCCAAATACATAATTTGCTTACTGTCCAAAGGGTGCTCTCACTAATGCTTTTTTTTTTTAAGTTTCTAAAAGTAGGCACTAACTGACATGTTTGGGAATCTGATTCTCCCCTACCACCGCCAGAAAAAAACCCCAGTAATCTGGGGATATGTGCTTAGGAAACTCTTATATCAACCCTCCTATGTCATGATGTGCTTCCAAGCTCTGTGGGCAATCTTTCGAACACCTTTTTTCTTGCTATGTTAATTATTATATATTGTTCTTATTGCTGTCTCAAACAAACTTTTTTTTAAAGAAATGCACTGAACAGTTGACTTCAAGGGTTATCTGTAGGATAGTGGACTCTAGTCATTCTTACTCAAGGCGAAGGGAAGGGGTCCTTTTTGTTGTGATTAGCGCTGACTCCTGTGGTGAGTGAAGCAGCCAGGTGGATAGTGTGTAGGTTTCCATGGAAACCCACAGCTCCTGTGAGCTGACCTTTCCTCTAATTACTTGTTGGAGGCAGATCAGGAGTTAGACCTTTATTTTTACTGTCTAGCATGATTTTGTCCTGTTTGAGGAAATCTACCTTTTTTATTGACAAATAAAATTGTATATAAAGTGTGCAACATGATGATTTGATATATGTATACATTGTGAAATGATTACCATAATCAGATTAGTTAATATATCCATCACCTAACATACTTAGGTTCTTTTTGGTGAGAATGCTTAAGATCTACTCTCTTAGTAAATTTCAAGTATACAATACAGTATTGTTCACTGTAGTCACCATGCTGTACATTAGATCCTCAGAACTTATTCATCTTATTACTGAAGGCTGATGCCCTTTGAGCAGCATCTCCCCATTTCCCCTACTTTCTAGCCCCTGATATCCACCATTCTCCTCTTTGTTTCTATGAGTTTGACTTTTTAAATTAAAAAAAAAATTTTTTTAGATTCCACATATAACTGAGGTCATATGGTATTTGTCTTTCTCTTTTTGGCTTATTTCACTTAGCATTATGTCCTCCACTTTCATCCATGTGGTCACAAATGGCAGGATTTCCTTCTTGCTCATGGCTGAGTAATATTCCATCGTCTGTATATACCACATCTTCATCCGTCAGACACTTAGCTATTGTGATTAATGCTGCAGGGAACAGGGGAGTCCAAGTATCTTGAGGAAATCTTCCTTAAATTGTTTCCCCACAAGACTGCTGAGTAGTCTATTACAGCGATATTGCTCAAATAAT
>NW_025794519.1:10653-13275 GCF_021613505.1 Equus quagga | reverse complement strand
TGTTTAAACCTCTATAAGAAGCACTAGATCAGTGATCATTGGATGTTTGAGACCGTCATTGGTTCTCCTTTCCCTGGGTCTGACGTTCCTGGGGGGCAGGAGCTGTCTTGCTCCCGACCGTGGCCGCCCAGTGCTGTGCTTGGTATAAAGCAGGTCAGCGCTCAGGTGGGTGTGCAGAGTGGACCCGAGCTGCATTGTACTAATGATGCCATGGTGCCCCTGCGTCGTGACCTGGTGTCCCCACCTGGGCCTCTCTGAGGCCTGGTCCCCATGGCCAGGCTCTGCCCCATGCTGGCCTGGGACAGTCTTCCCTGACGGCAGGCAGTGAGCAGATCAAGGTCTGGAGGAGACGTGTGTGTGAGAATCAAGCAGCTGACACATCTTCCCTCTAGCTCTGTTCTGGGGCTGGATTCACACTTTCCTGGTGCTCATTTCTCACCACACCCCTGGGGGCAGGTTTCTCATCATCTCCATTTAGGGAGGAGGGAACCCCTTAGAAAGTTGGGGTGAGTGCGATTTGTATATTATGTGCACGCACATGTCAGGGGAAGCTTGGCAACTGCTGTTTCCTGGGATGGTCTGTCCTTTATTCTGGAAACGACGTCCTTTCTTTTCAGTGTCAACAACGCTCCTTGATGTGATCATAGTGCACATACAAGGCAGCTTCATTATGCATTCGTGCTTGGCGACCCTAGGCCACCAAAGCCATTGAACTCTGACTGTGCCATGACAGCCATCGGAGAGCCCCTGTGCTGGGGTAGGTGGGGGTCCTCCTGACCTGCCAGGACAGAAGAGCGGGGGTGGAGGTTGGAGGTATCACTGGTTAAGTAGCCGGGACTTCTGTGGCACCAGCACCACAGGCACCTTGGCCCTGGTGAGCGGTGTGTGTCCAGGGGAGTGTATCGTGGTCAGTGATGGTCACATGAACTGAAGGGGGACAAAGATTGGTATAAAGAACAGGTGCACAGCTTTGTGACACATCCAGAATGTCTTTGTATTTGTATTTGCTCACTTGTGGAAGGCACACTAAACCCTGATAGATTTTAATAGACGCGTGCTCTGCACCGTCACTGCAAAGTACTGAATTTCCCATGATCCTTGTTTCTCTGCCTGCTGGCCGTGCTGACCCGCATTTGTGTCTGTTGTCTGATAGAGCGTTTAGGGTTGGATTCAGGGTCAACAAAGAGGCCTTTACAAACACTGTGGATTCTTTTCAGTTGTATCCTGAGGCATCTGTCACATCTGGAATCCACTCCAACCACGAGGAGGAGCGTCCCTTCAGTGCCTGTGAAATGGACTCTTCACAAGTTTATAGTTTTAAAACTGGGAATCTGGAAGATTCAATTCTTCATGAGTCTAAAATGTTTATTTCTTAATATGTTGTTTTTTCACAAACTGATGCTTTCAAAAGAGATAGTTGATGGTCCTCTTTGACTTCTGAGGTCATCCCTGGGGGCAGAGCAGTGATGGGTGTGGGTCCACCTTCACATTCAGGTGCAGATCTGTGTGACCCAAATACTGACACTTCTTTCCATTTGACGACTTCCCCGTGTCCCCTCCCCCTGAGTGATGATGATTCTTTCCAGACATTTAGGAATATGAGTTTTTAAACCTTTGATGCCTTTTTCTGAAAATTAAAACATGGAAATCCTTGTGAATATTTCAGGATTTCCTGCTACCCAGAATGTTAACTAATAGAATTCCTCTGGGTTTCGTTGCCCTAGTTCAGATGCTTTAAGGTGAATTAACGAGATTCTGTGCTCCCTTCTGGGAGTTACATTCTGTGTTCACGACACACGATGCTGTCTTTTAATCACAGGAACAGCTTTAGTGAGATATGGTTCACATACAATTCACACTCGAAGGCGTGCAATTCAGCTTTTTAGTATATTCACAGAATTGTGCAACATCAACACAGTGGATTTTAGGACAGCCATCCCTCTAAAGAAACACCCTCCTCGTTAGGAGACAGGCCCATTTCCCCCAGCCCCTAGGGCCTAGGCAAACACAAATCCACTTTCTGTTTCTATGGACTGGCCCATTTTGCACATTTCTTGTGAATGGAATCACACAGTGTGTGACCTTCTGTGTCTGGCTCCTTTCCCTCAGTGCAATGGTTTCAGGGTCCATCCGTGTTGAAGCCTGTGTCAGCCCCTCATTGCTTTGATTGCTGAATAATATCCATGGTGTGGCTGTAGCACGATGTATTTCTCCTTTCCTCAGGTGAGGGACATTTGGATTACACCCACTTTGTGGCTCTTATGACTATGGCTGCTGTGAACATTCCTGCACAAGTTTCTGCATGGACATCTGCTTTCATTTCTTTTGGGTGCACACCTGGAGCGGAACTGCTGGGTCAGATGGTAACTCTCTGTGTCCCTGTTTGGATGCCAGGAGGACCTTCTCCAAAGTGCCTGCACCATATCCCGTTCCTGCAGCAGCGTGTGAGGGTCCCAGTTCCTCCACATCCTCACCCACACTCACCGTCTGTCTTTGATTCTAGCCACACTGTGGGTGTGAAATGGCTTCTCTCTGCAGCCTTGATCGGTATTTCTCTGACAGCTGATGATGTTGCACATCTTTTCATGTGCTCAGTGGCCATTTGTGTGTCTTCTTTGGAGA
>NW_025794519.1:0-4150 GCF_021613505.1 Equus quagga | reverse complement strand
CCTCTGACCACTTCCTTTTATCTGCGCCCTCCAGCTTTCCATGTGCCACAAATTCAGGGAACCTGGGGGCTAAGCAGGGGAGGGGCGTGTCTCTGGGGACTGCAGGGCTGGATCACGCAGGGGAGACACCTCCTGGCCCAGGACAGCTCTGCTCTCTCACCACCTCAGCCCCCTCATCCCACTGGGGACCTGCTGGGCTGATGAGGACTGTCCTGAAGGGGAGGCGGGGACGCACAGACATGGTCACTGTGGGCCCTGTCTTCCAGCGCCTCCACTGGGATGGGGTTCAGGATGCTGGGCTGGGTCCCTGGGTGGCTCCCATTTACAGGCCTGCTGGTACCTCTGTGTCTCTTCTTTCTGCCAGAAGCCCCCTGCCCACTCCCTTCCCAGGCCCTTTGGGATTGGAGGCCTAGAGTTTGTCTCATGCTTTTAAGGCATAAAAACGGGTGAGTGTGTGATCTTCAATGGGACCCACAGGACCTGTGACATCCGGGACTAGTGCCCCTTGGAAAGTGACACTGTACCTGTGTAAATGTTCCTGACACCCAGGGCAGGTCCCAGGACCAGCAGAGCCTGCCGCTTACTTCCCCCACCTGCAGGAAGCCCCTGCTGGTCCAGGCTGAGAACTTCATGCTGTTCATCACAAACACTGTCACATTCAGCAAGTTCAACTCTCCAAGTAAGCATGGTGGGTCCTGGCTGGCCCTAGATTCTCCTTGTCCCCTCCTGGCCTGAGGCCCCAGCCCCACCTCCTCTCAGGTCCAATGCCTTAGAGACATGGGACGCTATTTCAAGGGCTGCAGCTATGATCCACGCTTCAGCCCCTACTGCCCTGTGTTCCATATCAGGGACCTCATGGCCATGACTGAAGGGGCCTTTGAGGACCTGGCATTGCTGGTGGGTCCGTGGGGGTAGGGTTTGGGGAGGGCTGGGGGAGAGGGTCCTGGGCCAGCGAGCTGGAGGAACAATGATGCGCTGTGTGCAGGGCGGTGCTGTGGCATCCACATCCGCTGGGATTGTGACCTGGACGCTGGGAGCTCCGACTGCCGACCCATGACTCCTTCCAGCTGCAGGAGAGGAGCTCCAACTTCAGGTGTGGCCCCACTGCCCGCCAGCGGCTCCTCAGCCAGGTCCTCCCCAACCTGTCCACCTGTGGTGGCCGGGAGAGACCACAACCTGGCCCATCCCTCTGGACTCTCTTCTGTGTGTGCCACAGGGTCCCATGGCAGGAGGGGGTCTCTCAGCTCCAGGTCCCCCAGCACAGGCTCCATCCAGCTTCCCTCCTGAGCCCTTTGGCCTCCACCCCATCTGTCCCCACACCCTGCTGCAGCTGGGACCCCTCACCCCAGCCCTTCCTCCACTCCACCCTGCCTCCAGCACCTCCCTCCATGGCACAGGGGCTTTCTTGTTACTTTTCCCTTAAGGTTTTATCAAAAAAATTATAAGAATCTACAGAAAACTTCAAAGATTAGTAGCATGAAAACCCATATACACTTCATCTGATTCACCATGATTGGTTTTATGTATTTTTTTTACCATTTTCCCCCATTTGCTTTCTCTCTCCCTCTCTAGAGAGAGCTGTGTATATTTAGATGGATTTCACAGGAAACCATTGGAAGTAAGTGGCAGATATCTGGACACTCACCCCTCTCAATGCTGTCCTGACAATGAGGACCTTCCCCAGGTGACCACTGTCCTCTTGTCACACTCAGGAAATGTAACATTGGCAGATAAATGTAATATTAAAATTTCCCCAGCTGTGCCAATAATTGTCCTAAAACTTTTTATTTTCTCATCCAAGATGTACTCAAGGCTCTTGCGTTGCATGCATTGTCATGTCTTTGAGGTTCCTAAGCAGACCTGTCCCATCCTTCTGCCCCTCCTGTCACATCGTCATCCTCACGCAGAAGTGCACACAGCTACAAGGCCTGGAGGTGACACCCATGACACTGCCCTCTGGGCCCTCTTGGCCTGGCTTCACTGGCCACCCACACCCTGCTCCCCTCCCCTCTGTGCTCTCCCTGCCCTCCGTCTCTGCCTAGAGCTCCTTCCTGAGCCCTGGGAATCCAGCCTGAGGGTCTCCCAGCAGGAAGTCTTCCCTGGTTCCCGGGGGAGAGAGAGTGCCCCTCTCTGGATCCCACAGCCCAGGCCTGCCCCACCTCTCCCACCCCCACTGCTGGTGTCTGTTTAAGGAGCCTTCTGTCTCCATCCCCTCAGCAGGCAGGCAGCTTCTGAGAGGCAGGCCCCAGTTTGCTTGTCCCCTGTGCCCTCAGCAGTGACATAAGGCTGAGACCCAGGACTCAGGCTGGGGTGGATGGAGTCAGTGGATGATTAAGATGAGGCCCGTGAGGGCCAGGCCACCCAGGAGTGGGCAGAGCATCCACTGGACTCTCTCCTGCCCCAGGACAGCCGCTCACTGGGGGGAGGCCTCAGGCGTGGAGGCCCAGAGCCTGCTCAGCTCTATGGGATCCGCTTCGACATCCACATCACTTGGCAGGTAGAGGCCAGGCCGGGGCAGGTGGGGGCTGGTGGTGAGGGGCAGGAGGGGGTGACAGCCACAGGCAGAGAGGCTCAGCCCAGGTCTCTCTCAGGCAGGGAAGTTCGGGCTCATCCCCACAACCCTCACTCTGGGCACTGGAGCAGCCTGGCTGGGTGTGGTGAGTCTGGCCATCGTGGCTCCCTCTGGCTTCTGGCATGCATGTGCCCCCCGAGTGGCCCCCCGACCCCCCCAGGCTGATATTGAGTCTTGGGGTGAGGGCTGGGGAGGTGGCAGGATGGCAGGTTGGTGGCCAGGCCGTGGGTCTGCCCTGTCTTTCCCAGATCACCTTCTTCTGTGACCTGCTGCTGTTGTACATGGATGGAGAAACCCATTTCTACTGGAGGACCAAGCATGAGGCGGGGGCTGCAGGCCTGCCTGACCCTGGGCTACACTTTGGTGGATTGTGGCTGGAGCCCCGACCTGCTGTCCTCATCTGCAGGCAAAGGCCCCAAAGGGAACTGCCAGCCCTGAGCAGTAAGGCAGCTTCCCCACCCCCACATCCAGCTACCCAGGTGCCTTAGAGGGGGCCCAGCACCTGTCCCCTCTGCTCCTGCTGGGAGCTGGACACCGCCACCAGGATGGGCCTGGCACCCACTTGCTGGCCCATTCCTGATGTCTGTAGCCTTTCTCTGCTGGTTGGGGGTTTGGGGCTGGGAAGGGTGGTGGCCCCAAATTTGGTGCTTCATGGATGAAGCCCTGGCAGGACCAGGGCAGGGGTGGGGGAAGAATTCCACCCTTCAGCTCCCAGACAGACTGTCCCCAACTCCAGCCTCAGCAGGTGCTGCCTGGGGACCACAGAAGCCAGTTTCATGTGGAGATTGCAGGGAACAGACACAGGGCCCTGGCCCAGTGGGTCTCCGGCTTGGGCTGGGGCTGCAGACACACTCCCAGACTCCATCTCCAGTGTTCCCAGCAGCTCCCCGCTCTCCAGCTGTCCACCACACTGGCTATGGTCAACTCCGGCCCTGCCTGGCTCCCAGCCCTCCTCCCCCTGCCGGCACCCCCCTCACAGGGAGAGCCCCTGCCCTCTAAGCTGCCCCACACTGGGGTCTGTGCAGCCAGAGTCCAAGGCCAGGGAGAAGGCAGCCTGACAGGAGGAGCTGTGGCAGCTGCTCTGTGCTGGGTTCCCAGGGCAGGGCCCCTCCCAGCTCTGGGCCTCATCCATGGAGTGAGGAGTGTGGTGGCAGATGATCCGACCCCCTAGGGCCCCAGGCAAGGGCACAGGACCCTCTTGGGCCCATACCTGCTCAGCTGATGAGCACCAGCCCCTTCCTGTTGGCAGCCCTTGGGCTGTGGAGGGCTGGGATGGGGGAGGGGGTGGGGTCTGAGTTGGTGGGCATGGGATCCTTTGGAACCTTCTATATGTCTCCTTGGTGACCCCTGCCCCATAACCTAGAACCTGCTCACCAGGGTTCCTGGGAGCCATGGGGTGGGGAGGTTGTATATCTGGACACATATGTCACTGCTGCCCAAGGTCACACTTGAGAATGTGTCTAGGCAGCTGCCCACCCAGCCAGAGGCAACTGCATGAGGACTATGCTCTGACCAAGACCAGGGGCTGGATAGAACGTCCCTAACAGAGGACATGGAAACCCCAGCAGGCTGGCCTGG
>NW_025794518.1:0-1562 GCF_021613505.1 Equus quagga | reverse complement strand
AAATGTTAGACAAAATAGAACATTCTTATTTATGTATTTGCTTTTACCATCAAAACTTTAAATTCCTTATCAGTAGTAATACTGGATTCTTATATTCATACTACAGTCATGTGTCACATAACATTTCAGTCAATGACAAATCACATATACGACAGTGTATGATTAGTACCATATAGCCCAGGTGTGCAGCAGTCTACACCAGCTAGGTTTCTGTAAGTGCATTCTATGAGGTTTGCACAAGGATGAAATCACCTAATGACGAATTTCTCAGAATGTGTCCATGATGTTAAGGGACACATGACTGTATAATGGGCTTGATATATCTCACTGCTATGTAATAAAAATAAGAAATTTCATATAATAATATTGATGGCAGAAAATATCTCTTACGTCTTCTACTTCTGAACCATTGCTTGTATTTGCTTGGATTTTCTCTGGAAATATAACTTGTATAAATGAGTTTTCAGAACCTGAAGAAAGCGAAAAAAAAAAGCAGTTAATAACTGTGTCTTAAAAATCTGTTCAGGTTCTTTCACAACACTTATGCAAATATGAGTCATCACTGTGTACTCCTATAAAAAATCTTGAAAACACTTAATTTAAAAACAGAAAAAATAGTTAAGAAAGACCAAAAAAAGGACGGGGGAAGTATTCAACTTACACAAAATTTGCTATTTCTGAAGAAAATAGAACAAATACACCAAAAAATAATCAAAAAATATACTTCAAGAAAACTTCCCTGAGGGGCCAGCCCAATGGCACAGTGGTTAAGTTTGCACGTTCTTCTTCAGCGACCCGGGGTTCACTGGTTCAGATCCTGGGTGCGGACCTACGCACTGGTTGTCAGGCCATGCTGTGGCAGGCGTTACATGTAAAATAGAGGAAGCTGGGCACAGATGTTAGCTCAGGACAAGTCTTCCTCAGAAAAAAGAGAAGGATTGGCAGCAGATGTTAGCTCAGAGTTAATCTTCTTCAAAAAAAAGAAAAAGAAAACCTTCTTGAAATAAAAGATTTGAAACAATAGACTAGAAAGTACACTGCATTTCAGCAATACCTGTTAATAATTAAAACTGAGACATATTCTACTAAAGTTACTGGATGTCTAAGATAAAGAAAGAATCCTATGGGTACATGAGCAAAAAGAAAAAACCATATTGGTCATTACAGGAGAAAATAAGGCTGGCTTGAGAATTTTTTACAACAGTATTCAATGCTAAAAGACTGAAGAACAGTGTCTTAAAAAAAAGTCTTCAAGAAAAGGCAGTGTGGCCCCAGGAATTTTATACCCAGCAAAATTGTTATTCAAATATAGAAGCAAAAGATAGACATTTATAAGCAAAAACTCAAGGAAAATAGTTTGCATGCGCCTGTCACAAAGGGCAGACAAACTTTTCCCAATAAATACATCCGTAAAAGGACCTCACAGTGAGCATTAAATAAACTTAAATATAGAATAAAGGCTAAAACAACTGTGGGAATCATAGTCCTTTAATAGGATGTAATGTCATAAACTATGACTATATAGACACACTAATATGCACAATAACGTGTAGCAGAAGAGG
>NW_025794517.1:0-2990 GCF_021613505.1 Equus quagga | reverse complement strand
ACACCAAAATTAAAGCGCTGTTCTCTCTGAAGTGAACTACTGTGTGTCTGAGCACTTGGAAGGAAAGTTTGCCTTTTGAACGGTTGTGCTATGTATGCAATACATACTTAAATATATAATAATGCTGATAACTAAAATGTGGGCCTCCTTTGAGGAGAACTTTACATTTCCCATTTGCTCCAGTTCCTCATGAATCTAACTACTGTAGTGGAGCAGAATTTGCTACCCCAAAATGTGTCTCTTTGGCTTGATCAATTTTAAGAGCAAAAGACTTTGACCTTCCCCATAACTGCCTAAAAGAATTCTAGATGGAAGGCCTGTTCCAGGAGGGAGCTCTCACCATGGAAACTACAGTGTGATATGAACGAGGTGTGACAGACAGCGAGGAACCTAGAAAGGCCCGGTGGATCACAGTCCTCTCTGTCTCCAAAGTCTCTGCCAGGTACGGCCAACAATTATTTACCAAACATTTGCTTTTCCATCTCCACATGAATTGCCCCTGGAAGTCCCAAACCCCCACCGCCAACATCCCCTATGTCTTCAGCTTGAGTTGGTAATTAAGGTGGTGGCTTCAGCCATTTTGGTGAGTTACTCAGTTTTCCTAGGTTTCTCCCATGCATACATGTTATTAAACTTTGTTTTCTTTTTCTCCTTTTTTCTGTCTTATGTCAATTTAACTCTTAGAACAGCCAGAAGAACCTAGAAGATTAGAGGGAAAATTCTTCCCCCCATCCTATGTAGGGATTCAGCTTCTAATAGCCCCTTCTTTCTGGATTTTGAGCCTCTGGCTGCAGTTTATCCATGTCTGCATATGCCTGAGGAGCATAGTATTTGTAGTCAGATACTCATGAACAGGCATTACAGATTACGGACGCTTCCCCGTCTGCGGCCTCTGGGAGCAGTCAAGCCCACCCAGGCTTAATACAGCAGAGAAGGGTGCAAACATGTGCTGTATCGACAGTCAGTATCTGGAGACAGTAATGTGAAATGGAAAAAACGTTGTGAGCTAATAGGAAATATAGATAGGTCTCTGCCCACAGTTCCTGACAGCGCTCCTGGAACACTGGTAAATTCCTAAGTGCCAAGAGCAATAGAAGCTTCTTTTGTTCTAACTAGGCAACTCTGGGTGGGCTCCTGTGTGGCTTTTGGATGCAGGCTGGACACCAGAAAGACCAGGCTGTGATTAGAAGCTTGGGATTCCCATCCCCCCTTTCTCCTCCAACTTCTCCAGAGAGAGAGGAGGGGCTGGAAGTGGAGTTAATAATCGGTCATGCTTATGTGAGGGAGCCTCCATGAAATCCCAATACTATGGGCTTTGGGGTGCCTCCAGGTTGGTGAACGCATCTGCCTACAGTGGGGGTGATCCATCCCGACTCCACAGGGACAAATGCTCTCATGTTCGGGACCCTCCCCAACCTCACCCTGTGTGTCTCTTCATTAGGCTGTTCATCTGTATCGTTCATCATATCCTTCAATAAACTGGTAAACATATATAAATGTTTCCCTGAGTTCTGTGAACTGCTCTAGAAAATTAATCGAACCTGAGGAGGAAGTTGTGGTAACCTCTGATTTGTAGCTAAATTGGACAGAAAATGTGGGTAACCTGGGGACCTACCACTTGCCATTGGCATCTGAAGTGGGGGCAGTGTCATGGGACTGAGCCCTCAACCAGTGGGATCTGACGCTATCTCCAGCTACAGAGTGTCAGAATTAGGTTAAATTGTAGAACGCCCAGCTGGTGTCCATGGAATTGCTTGGTGTGGGGAAAACCCACACAGATTTGGTGAAGTGAGGTGTTCCGTGTGAAAATTAAGATGAGACACTGCGTAAAGGAGAACTGTAAGGTTTTCTCCTAACACGAAGGCATTGCTTTTTGTTTTCTTTTCAAAGAACTCCTGCAATCAATGATCTTGAGAAAGCACTTGCATTTACTCTTCTCTTTTCTACAAGAAGTCATTAGAGGTTAAAAGGTCAGCTCTGAAGGAAGCTTGTCTGACCTGGTAACATGGCTTCAGCACTTAGTAAACGTGATAACTTCGTAGATGTTATGTAGTCTCTTCTGACCTCAGAATCTTCAGCACTAAAATAGAAATATAATAGTAAGCGCCTCCAGTGTTGCAAGTGAACTGAACATTAGAGAGGGGATACTGCGCATGCTACATACACAAATATAAAAATGATTAGATTATGAACCCAATGTAGCCAAGAATACGGAAACTTCTCAGGAATGAAGTGTCCTCCAAGAGATAAAACAGATGTAGCTCCTCTCAGGGCTCTCTCTGGTGGCAAATGCAAAATGAAAATGCGTAATGGGAGAGGCATTGGCTGCCACCGACACTGCCGGGAGAGGCAATCCAGCGCCTGTGGTCTGTGGACCCTCACTGGGCCACTTAGGAAGGAGTCTTGAGCGGGGAACACTTCCTCACCAAGAGGTAAGGAGTCTGCACAGCCTGTGCTGGACTTGTCACCTCTTGTGGGACTATCTTTTCCCATTCCAGACTCAATGTGTTCTCCTTCGTTCTGCTTAAGCTTGGGCGTCACATGGCAGCTGGCCAACTCCACTGCTATACTTGTCCCTTGCAGAGGGGGTCAGGTTCTTTCTTCTACGGCATGAGAGGGGTGTGTGCAGGCCAGCTGCCCTGCCTCAGCTGCCAGGAGGAACCCGCTGGCCATGGGGGACCAATGCCTACCACTGAAGCTGATCTTGCTCTGTCTCCTCTATGTGAGTAAAGCATTGTTCCACCCAGTGCTTGGCTGCGTTGTGTTTTCCTTGGAGACTCCAATACTAAGACGCAGTGGCAGAAGTGTTTGGGTTTCTGCCTCTGGTGATAGGCAACACATGCCGCTTGCATGGCAGACACCATCCACTCAAGATAGACTCTCATCATCTCTGACACCGTCATCACCTGCTGTACAGCAACCTGTTTATACATAGGGCTTACGGCATCTTTCAGTAAAAACATATATAAAAACTCAAGCCTCAATAAGAT
>NW_025794516.1:0-4527 GCF_021613505.1 Equus quagga | reverse complement strand
GGCGGTCACGAGAGGAAGCAGCTCCCCCGGCCAGTTCTCGTCAACTCTTTCTTTTTTTCAATTATTTTATTGAAGTCATAATGGTTTATAACATTGTGTAATTGCAGGTGTACATTATTGTTTATCAGTTTCTGTACAGACTGCATCGTGCTCACCACCATGTCTAATTTTTATCCATCACCATATAAATGTGCCCCTTTACCCCTTTTGCCCAGCCCCCCAACTCCGTTCCCCTCTAGCAACCACTAACCTATTCTCTTTGTCCATGTGTTTGTTTATCTTCCACATATGAGTGAGATCACATGGTGTTCGACTCCCTCTGTCTGGCTTATTTCACTTAACAGAATACCCTCAAGGTCCATCCATGTTGTTGCAAATGGGACGATTTTGTCTTTTTTATGGCTGAGTAGTATTCCATTGTATATATATACCACATCTTCTTTATCCAATCATCAGTTGATGGGCACTTGGGTTGCTTCCACATCTTGGCTATTGTGAATAATGCTGCAATGAACATAGCAGTGCATAAATTTCTTTGAATTGCTGATTTCAAGTGCTTTGGATAAATATCCAGTAGTGTGATAGCTGGATTGTATGGTATTTCTATTTTTGTTTTTTTGAGAAATCTCCATACTGTTTTCCACAGTGACTACACCAGTTTGCATTCCCACCAGCAGTGTATGAGGGTTCCCTTTTCTCCACACCCTCTCCAACATTTGGTATCTTTTGCCTTGGCGATTATAGCCATTCTGTCAGGTGTAAGGTTATATCTCGTTGTAGTTTTGATTTGCATTTCCCCAATAATTAGTGATGTTGAATATTTTTTCATGTATATGTTGGCCATCTGTATATCTTCTTTGGAAAAATGTCTGTTCACATCCTCTGCCCATTTTTTGATGAGGGTGTTTGTTTTTTTTGTTGTTGTTGAGTTGTATGAGTTCTTTATATAATTTGGAGATTAACCCCTTGTCAGATATATAATTTGCAAATATTTTCTCCCAGTTGGTGGGTTGTCTTTTCGATTTGTGCATGGTTTCCTTTGCCTTGCAGACGCTCTTTAGTCTGATGCAGTCCCATTTATTTATTTTTTCTTTTGTTTCCTATGTCTGAATAGACATAGTATTCAAAAATATGCTGCTGAGATCAATGTCAGAGCATACTGCCTATATTTGCTTCTAGAAGTTTTATGGTTTCACATCTTACATTCAAGTCTTTGATCTGAGTTAATTTTTGTCTATGGTGCAAGATAATGGTCTACTTTCAGTCTTTTGCATGCGGCTGTCCAGTTTTCCCAACACCATTTATTGAAGAGACTTTCCTTTCTCCATTGGATGTTCTTGGCTCCTTTGTTGAAGATTAGCTGTTCATAGATATATGGTTTTAGTCTTGGGCTTTCAATTCTGTTCCATGATCTGTGTGTGTGTTTTTCTGCCAGGACCATGCTGTTCTGATTCTTATAGTTTTGGAGTATATTTTGAAGTCAAGGATTGTGATGTCTCCAGCTTTGTTCTTTTTTCTCAGGATTGCTTTAGCTCTTTGGGGTCATTTTGTCTTCCATATGAATTTTAGGATTCTTTGTTCTACTTTGTGAAGAATGTCACTGGGATTCTGATTGGGATTGCACTGAATCTGCAGATTGCTTTAGGTAATACAGGCATTTCAACTATGTTTATTCTTCTGATCCATTACTTAGAATATCTTTCATTTCTTTATGTCATCTTTGATTTCTTTCAATAATGTCTTATAGTTTTGAGTGTATAGGTCTTTCACCTCTTGGTAAATTTATTTCTGGATATTTTATTCTTTTTGTTGTGATTGTAAATGGGATTGTATTCTTGAGTTCTCTGTCTGCTAGTTCGTTATTAGTGTACAGAAATGCAACTGATTTTTGTTAGTGTATTTTGTACCCTGAAACTTTGCTGTAGTTGTTGATTATTTCTAATAGTTTTCTGATGGATTCTTTTGGGTTTTCTACATATAGGATCTTGTTGTCTGCAAACAGCAAGAGTTTCACGTCTTCCTTTCCAATTTGGATACCTTTTATTTCTTTTTCTTACCTAACTGCTCAGGCCAAAACCCCCAGTCCTATGTTGAATAAGAGTGGTGAGAGTGGGCACCCTTGTCTTGTTACTGTTCTCAGAGGGATGGCTTTCAGTTTTCCACCATTGAGTATGATGTTGATTGTGGGTTTGCCATATATGGCCTTTATTATGTTCAATTATTTTCCTTCCAGACCCATTTTAGTGAGAGTTTTTATCATAAATGGATGTTGGAGCTTGTCAAATGCTTTCTCTGCATCTATTGAGATGATCAAGTGATTTTTATTCCTCATTTCATTAATGTGGTGTGTCACATTGATTTGCAGATGTTGAACTCTCCCTGCGTCCCTGGTATAAATCCCACTTGATCATGGTATACAGTCCTTCTAATGTATTGCTGTGTTTGGTTTGCCAATATTTTGTTGAGGATTTTTGCATCTATGTTCATCAGTGATATTAACCTGTAACTGTCTTTCTTTGTGTTGTCCTTGTCTGGTTTTGGTATCAGGGTGATGTTGGCTTCACTGTGAGCCTGGGTTTGTCTTTAGAGCTGAGTTGTGTTTCCTGGAGGCAGCATATTGTTGGGTCTTGTTTTTTAATCCATCCAGCTACTCTGTGTCTTTTGATTGGAGAATTCAATCTGTTTACATTTAGAGTGATTATTGACATATGAGGGCTTAACGCTGTCATTTTATCTCTTGTTTTCCAGTTGTTCTACACTTCCCTTGTTTCTCTTCTCTTGTATTTCTGACTGCCAGTTCAGTTTGGTGGTTTTCTGTGATGGTTTTCTCAGTTTTCTCTTTATTTATGATTTGTGTCTCTGCTCTGATTTTCTGTTTAGTGGTTACTATGAGGTTTGTGTAAAAGATCTCATAGATGAGATAGTTGATTTCCTGATAGCCTCTTATCTCCATCAGCCTAAGCAGGTTCCACCCCTCTCCTCTTCCCCTTCTAAGTTATTGCCACAAATTATTCTGTTTTGTGTTGTGAGTCTGTGATTAAAATGAAGTGTTCATAGTTATTTTTGATGCTTTCCTTCCCTTTGTCTTTTATAATTGTTTGCTAACCTGTTCTGATAACGAGCTGCAATTTTCTGATTTTGTCTGTCTATTTACCTCCTTGCTCAAGGCTCTGTAATCCTTTGCCTTTTTGTTTCAGGTCTGAGGGCCTTCTTGATCATTTCTTGTAAGGGAGAACTAGTGGTGATGAACTCCCTCAGGTTTTGTTTATCTGGGAAAGCTTTTATTTCTCCATCATCTCTGAAGGATAGTGTCACCAGATAGAGTATTCTTGGCTGAAAGACTTGTCTTTCAGTATTTTGAATGTATCATTCCAACCTCTCCTAGCCTGTAAGTTTTCTGCTGAGAAGTTGGATGAGAGCCTGACACGGGTTCCTTTGTAGGTTATTTGTTTCTGCCTTGCTGACCTTAACATTTTTTTCTTTGTCATCAACTTGCCAGTTTTACTATTATATGCCTCGGAGAAGGTCTTTTTGCATTGATGTAATTAGGAGTTCTATTGACGTCATATACTTGTAAGTCCAGTTTCTTCCCCAGGTTTGGGAAATTCTCAACTATTATTTCTTTGAACAAGCTCTCTGCTCCTTTCTCCCTCTGGAGATACCTCCCTCTGGAATACCTATAATCCTTATGTTGCATTTCTTAATTGACTCAGATAATTCTCAAAGAATTTCTTCATTTTTTTTTAAAGTCTTAGTTCTCTCTCCTCCTCTACCTGAAGCATCGCTATACTTCTGTCCTCTAAATTACTATTCTGTCCTCTATAACATCAGCTCTGTTTTCTAAGGATTCTAGATAGTTTTTTTTATCTCATTCATTGTGTTCTTCACCTCCAGAATTTCTGGGTTTTTTTTTTTTAAGAGTTTCAATCTCTTTCGTGAAGTATTCCTTCTGCTCATTAATTTTATTCCTGAGCTCATTGAGCTGTCTGAGTTTTCTTGTAACTCGTTGAGTTTCTTTATGACAACTATTTTGAATTCTCTGTCACTCGAATGTAAATTTCTGTGACTTCAGAATTTGTTTCTGGAGACTTGTCATTTTCCTTCTGCTCTGAAGTGTTAATGTATTTCTTCATGGTGTTTGATGAAGTGACCCTTTGCTGGTGCACAGTGGTAGTATCAGGTCACAGATTCCACTTGCACCTCTGGAGGGGGGCAGGCAGGAGCTATGTTTTGTGAACCCACTGCGTCTGCTGAAGTTGTGCCAATAGGGCTTGTCTGCGTTTGCCCACTGGCCACAGCCGTTTGGCAGGTCACACACGCACATGCAGTTGCTCTGGTGCAGAACCGTGGCCTTGGCCAGAGACCAGCTGATGTAATCACATGATTGAGTCACGTGGTCTATATGCTCCTGTCTTGGCTATCAGTTCCTAACTCAGGCTAACTCAAGGATGACAAGTTCAAAGGACGCCAGGGGCCTGGTGGGCAAAGGACAGAGTACAGTGGGGAGGCCACAGGGAGGAGCAGGGA
>NW_025794515.1:0-1600 GCF_021613505.1 Equus quagga | reverse complement strand
TGCAGCGTGTTGAAATGAAGATTCTGACTCAGGGAGCCTGAGCTCAGTGGGGCTGAGATTCTGCATCTCCCGCCAGCTTGCAAGTGGTGCAGATGCTGATCCTGGGATCACACCTTGAAGAGCAAAGGGCATTCTTCATAGAGAAGAACTTGCGGTTTGCAGTCAGGGAAGCCAAGCTTCTGTGACCTTGGACAGTTTACCTAACTTCTCTAAGCCCCCTTTATCTCTAAAATGGGGAATGCAACACCCACCTTTAATGTTTATTATTGTTACTTCAAATGGTGGTTCCACTGAGGTTATTGGAAGCAGTAGGTAGGAAACCCACACCCCCCACCTCTGATCTTTGCTGTGGATTTGATTTTCTTTGGGAAGTTTGACTGGACTTTTGTTCCTCAAAGCATCTTTGGTTGGTTATTTATTTACACGTTTATTTATTTATGAGGTGCAGTGGTATTCTGAGGACAGAGAATGTGGAGTTTTGCTGACTCCTGGCTCGGAGGAATAATTCTCGCCTGAGGCAGAGGTTTTATTTAGCTCTGTTTAGTTTGAACTCGGCATCAAATGCACCTTGACATCCGTTTTAGCTTGATGGACTCCTGACGACAGGGCTTCAAGTCCTTTCTGCAATCCAGCCCGATCCAGGGGCTCCAGTTCTCACAGGTGGGCTTGGTCCTTGCAATCACAGCTCCTGTTCTGACTCCAGGCCTTTCGGGGGGCCCTCGCAGTGCTGGAACCTCACTGTGCTGAGTCTCCTGGGATCTGAAATTCTGCCCCTGAACTCAGCCAGGCACCTGACCCACTAAAAAGGGCTTTCCCAGTGCTGACTGCCTGTCAGCCAGACTCCACGCATTGCCTGACGGGACTCTTCACTGCTCCCTAAAGAGGCCCTCCCGCTCTGGAGGTTGGGCTTCTCGCTGGGTAGACTCCAGGGCATACACCCTAGGGGGTGTGTCTGAGCTAGACCACAATCCTGCAGCCACGCAGCCAAGGGTATTTGCTACAAACAACCAAGCTTGACCATCTGATTCTTGAGCTGTAACAGCGATGGTTCCTGAGGGAAACCAAAGGGCTCCAAGATTCTACCATTTTGAATGGTTAAGGACAGTCAGCTTATAAGGGAATAAACAACTTCCAAATAGTGCTTTCCAGTTTACAAAGCACATTCAGGTACTTAAACCTATACTGTATTTCTCATTTCCAGATAAGGTTCAGAGAAACCACATACATTACTTAGTAAATATCCGAGCTAGAACACAAACCTCGTTGTCAGCTACCCTGGTTATAGATTTAGCTTGCCCCTTTTCATTCGTATGGATACATGAACTTATTATGTAGGGGTTTTGTTGCTGTTGTTTTTTGCTGAGGAAGATTCGCCCTGAGCTAACATCTGTGCCAATCTTCCTCTATTTTGTATATGGGATGCCACCACAGCATGGCTGCTGACAAGTGGTATAGGTCCGTGCTTGGGAACTGAACCCAGGCTGTTGAAGCAGAGCGTGGTGAACTTAACCACTAGACCACTGGGCCAGCCCATTACTTACCCTTTGTAGCTGAGGGCACGAACAGTCGAGAGCATCTGTGGGCAACGGAACAGTAAAGC
>NW_025794514.1:1951-5084 GCF_021613505.1 Equus quagga | reverse complement strand
CCCTTGCCATCTGAAGATTTTCTCCTAACTGCCATCCTTGCAGAATAGGGCTGTGAATCTGTCCAAGGAAGCTATAGGTTTCTTATAATAACTTCAGAGACAATTAGAAACTCTCAGCACTAAAAGTGAAGAAGCTTAAACACGAGTTTGCACCATCTGAGTCCCCTCTCTCTCTTCTCTCTGTAATGAATTAGGACTCAATATCATCAGCCGCTCTCAATTATTTATACTTCATTCTCTCCTTTAGTTCTTTAATTTCTCGTTAGGATAGGTAATGCACTAGGTTCTTGGATCATAGACAGAGGTTACTTTAATTAGGATAATAAAAGTTGTTCTTTCATTCTCAAGTTTTATCAGGGATTTAATCTGATATCTTGTCTCTGCTCTCTCCTTTTCTGTTTGTATGGGAAATATAAAATAAAGATACATTTCATAGTTCACCAATTCTTTTCCTCGTTTTTATTCTTTGTCTTGTGATCTCCAAAAAGCAATTGAGAGAGACTAGTCTTCGTACCTTTAGTAGTTACACATAGTTTAAGAGTTTGCAATGGTGAGCTAGAGCTGGTCCATAACGGCGACCGATAAATATTCGGAATTTCACAAGCTTGATGTCAAACTATTAATAACTTGAAATTGACCATGGGAGGGGTGTTTATATCCCCGTGGAAACTGAAAATTGCTGTAGATTAGAGGTTTTCTTTCTCCTCCTCCTATTTTCCAGAGAGCTGGCATACCAACACATCACCGAATTTCCTTATTGGTATCATAAATATGACATAAAAATTACTTTATTATGTTTTAAAGTGGATTGATTTTCAAGAGTTAGAGGAAAATCTCAACTTTTTTAATGAAAGGAAGAGATGTTTGTTTTTTAAAAAAATTTTCATGTTTTTTGGGATGGATATCTGAGAGGAAGGAGGTTATTTCCAGGAACAATAAAAAAGCAGTAAAAATAGGCATAATAGGGCATAAGTTCTGAAAAAGAAATCTTGTATTTTATTTGTTCCTAAAAACGAATTTCTGCATGATGTTTATTATATAAGCGAATGTTGCATTCAGGTCCTGAAGTTTAGAAGTAAGCCCAGGGAATTAGCCTTCAAGGATTCATCAGCTTGCCTTCTACCTCCCTGGAGGTAACCGGCCAGGGCCTCCGGCACTGGCACTGCTGGCTCCCCCAACTGATAAATGTTAGTGTCCTGTGCTTGAAAAGTCCAGTCAATTAACTGAGTTGTTTTGCTTGAACAAATTATTTGGTTTAACAAACCCTGAAGCCTGTTGGATTCCTAAAAATATTTAAAAATATTTCTCCTCTCAAGTTCTTATTTTGAGCTAAGATAGTAGCACGAGGTGGGAGGTGAGGTGGGCTGGTGGAGAGAGAGCAGTTGAGACTTGAACTGGTGAGTGAAGTCTTTCATATTTGCAGTTCACCCACTGTCGGCAGTAACCCTGTGTTAGTCTCCCACTGCTGCTGTAAGAAATGACCAGAAACTTGGTAGCTTAAAAGAACAAACATTTATTCTCTTAAAATTCTGGAGGTCAGAAGTTCAGAATCAGTTTGAATTGGGCTGAAGTCAAGGGGTCTGCAGGACTGCGCTCCCTCCAGGGCTCTAGGGAGAATCCATTTCCTTGCTTTTTCCAGATTCTAGAACTGCATTTGTTGGCTTGTCCTCCTTTCTTCTATCTTCAAAGTCATCAGTATAACATCTTCCTTCAATTATCACAATGTCTTCTGTCTCTGTAGTCTATCTCCATCTGCCTCCCTCTTATGAGGACACTGTGATTACATTTAGAACCCACCCAGATGATCTAGGTTAATCTCCCTATCTCAAGATTTTAACTTAATCACATCTGCAAAGTCTCTTTTCACATTTAAGATAATGTTTGCAGGTTCCAGGGGTTAGTACCTCCACATCGTTGGGGATCAATATTCAGCCTATCACAGGGCTTTCAGAGGAAGAGCAGACAGCATGATGCCCCCCCTGGGGAACTTCAGGGTGGGTAAGAATTGCCCATGAAGCTGCCCCATTTTGGAAAGCTAGCTTGCTTTAAAATTCTGTCTTTGGCGTCTCTCCACCTCATCTGCCTACCTATCCTACCTGAAGAGAACGGGAGCCAAGAAAATTTCCTGTATTAAGCCATGTGTTAAACCATAGAGTGTCCAGGCATACTTTCCCTTCCCTACGTGAAATAATACTGGAAGCAGTCAGGAAAAAAATATCTTAGTTGCTTCCTGCAGGAAATACTTGATTCTGGAAGATAAGAATTTGAACAACGTAGAATAATTCACTTAACAAGACGCTCTCAGAAACCTCACCTGAATGTGCTGATCAGTCCAAAGCTATTATGTCATCAACTCCACCCAATCCCAACTAGTTTTCCCCCTTGAACAGCTCTCCTGAAATCATCCAGCCCACGACCTAAAACGCTACAAATACCATTTACTAATTTCTTTATTTTAAGACACTTGTAAGACTCTGTCCAGTGTTCTCTTTTACAGTAAGTCTAATAAACTTTGCTGTATGAACAGGTTTCTCTGGTGGTCTTGAGGAGTCCTGCCAACATTGCGCTCTTGAAACTTCATAGATACCTTTCATTGATTACTGTGGACAATTTCTGTAGGCACTATCTTAATCCTCAAATGTAACTTTCACTCTGAGGGCTACGAACACACTAGCGGTTATTTCTATAAGATATTTCTTTTTACACAGGGGGTATCTCATCAAAAAAGTAACAGCAACTGAGAAGAAATCATTACTTGTTTTAGAAGACAATAGAGGCAACAAATGGGGATTTTTTTTCTTTCCATGCTCCTCTCTTACACCAATAAGTAAAACAAAACAGAAATTTTTTTACTAGGTATTTACTGGAGGTTCAAGTAGTCTCTATCTATGACTTAAAACTCATTAATAGAGTACATCCTCAGCATTCTCAAGAGACAACTCCAGATAGCTAAAAATACT
Organism: Equus quagga; assembly: GCF_021613505.1. NCBI lineage: Eukaryota > Metazoa > Chordata > Mammalia > Perissodactyla > Equidae > Equus > Equus quagga. Next base: position 2,124 of record NW_025794514.1, on the reverse strand, counting down.
AGCAATTGAAACGTGATGTTCAGGCAGCAGGCGAGGGTCATTTATGAGCTAGAGAATTCATTTCAACACACCGTTCTTCCAGTCTGCAGTTCAAATTCTTGTCAGGTGTTTTATAAAAGTCATTTGATTTCATTCTCCTTACAATCTTATTGGGTAGCTATTTGAGGTTTGAG
>NW_025794514.1:0-1808 GCF_021613505.1 Equus quagga | reverse complement strand
GAGTTTCCTAAGACTTTTATTAAATAATTAGATTTACCAAAGCAGGCATGGAGAGCACAGCCTGATAGCCTTATATCCAAGAAGAAGGTGGTCACCACACAGGGAAGGATGAGACTGACGAGGCTGTAAATGGTCTTGGATCAAGTTTTTCCCAAGCTTATGAATCGGTAAATCATTCCTTTTTGATGAGGAGAGTAAGGAGTAGAGAGGAAATCTAGAAGTGTTACATTAATAGTTTATGGCTGGGAGTGTAAACTTCCTCTGGAAATAAGAAGACAGGGGAAAAAAACGAGTTCTCTATAATAGAAGTATTATCTCTGTTCCACACTGTGGATCTTTGGGATAACTCTGGTATATTTGACACTTTAAACGTTAATCCAAAAACGGCATTATGAGCCTTGAAATGATTTTTTCCTCCCTCTCTCCCTCCCTCCTTTCCTTCTTTACTTTCTTCCTTCCTTCCTTATGCTGTTATTGGATGAAGTATTTCATAAGTGATCAAATTGACTGATGGAGCTATTCAGTTCAACTATATCATTACTGATTTTCTGCTTGCTGGATCTATTAATTACTAATAAAAGAGATGTCGAAGTCTTCAACTGTAATAGTAGATTTGACTATTTCTCTTCACAGTTCTATCAGCTTTTGCCTCATGCATTTTGACACTCTGTTGTTAAATACATACGAGTTAAAGATTGTTAAGTCTCAAGGGAGAATCGACAACTTAATTATTATGTAAGGCCCCTCGTTATCCCTGGCAAATGTCCTTGTCTGAAGTCTACTTTGTTTGAATTAATATAGCTACTCCAACTTTCCTTTGATTAGTGTTAGCATTATATATACCTTTCTCCATCTCTTTATTTCTTTTTTCAAATATGTCTTTTTAAAAAATTGAGTTGAAATTCACATAACGTACACTTAACTATTTTAAAGTGAACAACTCAATGGCATTTAGTACATTGTGCAGGTGCTGCCATCTAATTCAAAAATGTTTTCATCACCTCAAAGAAAACTTCGTATCTATTAAGCAGTTATTCCACGATTAACCCTTCCCTCTATCTCCTGGCAACCTACAGTCCATTTCTATCTTTATAGATTTATCTATTCTGAATAAATGGAATTATACAATCTACGACCTTTGTCTCTGGCTTCTTTCACTTTGGATAATGTTTTCAAGGTTCTTCCACATTGTAGCATATCAGTACTTCATTCTTTTCTAGGACTGAACAATATTCCATTGTATTTATGTATCACGGTTTATCCATTCATCCCTTGATGAACATTTGAGTTGCTTCCACCTTTTGGCTATTGTGAATATTGCTGCTGTGAACATGCATGTCCATGTAATTGAGTGCCTGTCTTCAACTCTTTGGGGGTATATACTTAGGAGTGTGCTATAGGCTGAATGTTTGTATCCTCCCAAAAGTTATGTGTTGAAATATAATCTCCAGTGTGATAGTATTTGGAGGTGGGGCTTTTGGGAGGTCATTAGGTCATGAGGGCAGAGCCTTAATGAACAGAGATGGTGCTCTTATAAACGGGACCATAGAGAGCTTCCTTGTTCCTTCTACCATGTGAGAACGCAGCAAAAAGACAGCCATCTATACATCAGGAAATGAGCCCTCACCAGACACTGAACCTGATGGCCCCTTGATCTTGAACTTCCCAGGCCCTAGAATTGTGTGAAATAGTTTTTGTTGTTGATAAGCTACCCAGTCTATGGTCTTCTGTCATAGCTACCCTAAAGGACCAAGACACAGTGGAATTGCTAGGTAATATCGTGAGTGTATATTTAACTTTTTGAGGAA
>NW_025794513.1:0-9794 GCF_021613505.1 Equus quagga | reverse complement strand
GTCATTGGGATTCTGATTGGGATGGCGTTGAATCTGTAGATTGCTTTAGGTAGAATGGACATTTTAACTATGTTTATTCTTCCAATCCATGTTCATGGAATGTCTTTCCATCTCTTTATGTCGTCATCAGTTTCTTTCAAGAAAGTCTTGTAGTTTTCATTGTATAAATCTTTCACTTCCTTGGTTAAATTTATCCCAATGTATTTTATTCTTTTCATTGCGATCATGAATGGGATTGAGTTCTTGAGTTCTTTTTCTGTTAGTTTATTGTTAGTGTATAGAAATGCTACTGATTTATGTATGTTGATTTTATACCCTGCAACTTTGCTGTAGCTGTTGATTGTTTCTAATAGTTTTCCTATGGATTCTTTGGGGTTTTCTATATATAAGATCATGTCGTCTGCAAACAGTGAGAGTTTTACTTCTTCATTGCCTATTTGGATTCCTTTTATTTCTTTTTCCTGCCGAATTGCTCTGGCCAACACCTCCAGTACTATGCTGAATAGGAGTGGTGAAAGTGGGCACCCTTCTCTTGTTCCTGTTCTCAGAGGGATGGCTTTCAGTTTTTGTCTGTTGAGTATGATCTTGGCTGTGGGTTTGTCATATATTTATTATGTTGAGGTACTTTCCTTCTATACCCATTTTATTGAGGGTTTTTATCATAAATGGGTGTTGGATCTTGTCGAATGCTTTCTCTGCATCTATTGAGATCATGTGGTTTTTGTTTCTCATTTTGTTAATGTAGTGTATCACGTTGATTGACTTGCGGATGTTGAACCATCCCTGTGTCCCTGGTATAAATCCCACTTGATCATGGTGTATAATCTTTTTGATGTATTGCTGTATTCGGTTTGCTAGAACTATGTTCATCAGTGATATTGGCCTGTAGTTTTCCTTCTTTGTGTTGTCCTTGTCAGGTTTGGGGATCAGAGTGATGTTGGCTTCATAGAATGTGTTAGGGAGTGCTCCATCTTGCTCAATTTTCTGAAATAGTTTGAGAAGGATAGGTATTAAATCTTCTTTGAATGTTTGATAGAATTCTCCAGAGAAGCCATCTGGTCCTGGACTCTTATTTGTGGGGAGGTTTTTGATTACTGTTTCTATTTCTTTACTTGTGATTGGTCTATCCAGATTCTCTATTTCTTCCTGATTCAGTTTGGGGAGGTTGTAAGAGTCTAGGAATTTGTCCATTTCTTCTAGGTTGTTCAATTTGTTGGCATATAGTTTTTCATAGTATTCTCTTATGATCCCTTGTACTTCTTCGGTATTTGTTGTGATTTCTCCTCTCTCATTCCTAATCTTATTTATTTGAGATTTCTCTCTTCTTTTCTTAGTGAGTCTGGCTAAGGGTTTGTCGATTTTGTTAATCTTTTTGAAGAACCAACTCTTTGTTTCATTGATCCTTTGTACTGTCTTTTTTGTTTCAATATCGTATATTTCTGCTCTAATTTTTATTATTTCCCCCCTTCTACTGACTTTGGGCTTTGTTTGTTCTTCTTTTTCTAATTCTGTTAGGTGTCATTTGAGGTTGCTTATATGAGATTTTTCTTGTTTAGTGAGGTGAGCCTGTATTGCAGTGAATTTCCCTCTTAGGACTGCTTTTGCTGCATCCCAAATGAGTTGGTATGGTGTATTTTCATTTTCATTTGTCTCCAGATAGTATTTGATTTCTTCTTTAATTTCTTCAATAATCCATTGTTTGTTCAGTAGCGTGTTGTTTAGTCTCGACGTTTTTGCACCTTTCCCTGCTTTATTCTTGTAGTTGATTTCTAGTTTCATAGCATTATGATCAGAAAAGATGCTTGATATTATTTCAACCCTCTTGAACTTATTGATGCTTGCTTTGTTTCCCAAGATATGGTCTATCCTTGAGAATGTGCCATGCGCGCTTGAGAAGAATGTGTAATCTGCTGTTTTTGGATGAAGTGTCCTATATATATCTATTAGGTCCATCTGATCTAATTTTTCATTTAATTCTATAATTTCCTTGTTGATTTTCTGTCTGGATGATCTATCCATTGGTGTTAATGGGGTGTTGAGGTCCCCTACTATTATTGTATTGTTGTTGATGTCTTCTTTTAGTTCTGTTAAGAGTTGCTTTACAAATTTTGGTGCTCCTGTGTTGGGTGCATATATATTTATAAGTGTTATGTCTTCTTGGTGGAGAGTCCCTTTTATCATTAAATACTGTCCCTCTTTGTCTTTCTTTGTCTGTTTTGCTTTGAAGTCTACTTTGTCTGATATTAGTATAGTGACACCTGCTTTCTTTTGTTCATTATTAGCTTGTCTTCCATCCTTTCACTCTGAGTCTGTGTTTGTCTTTGGGGCTGAGGTGTGTTTCCTGGAGGCAGCATATTGTTGGGTCTTGTTCTTTGATTCATCTTGCCACTCTGTGTCTTTTGATTGGAGAGTTCAATCTATTTACATTTAAAGTGATTATTGAAATGTGGGGGCCTACTGCTGCCATTTTATCTCTTGTTTTCCGGTTCTCTTGCATTTCCTTTGTTTCTCGTCCCATGGTTTTTGGATTACTGATTCAGGTATGTAAATTTCTGTATTGGGTGTCTTCTTATTTGTAATTTGTGTCTTTATTCTTGTTATTTGTTTACTGGTTACCATATGGTTAGTATAAAACATCTCAGAGATGTGATAGTCCATTTTCTGATAGCCTCTTATTTCCTTAAATTAAAACCTTCTATCCCTTTTCTCTTGCCCTTCTAGGTTGTTATTGTCAGATTTTTTTTCCCCCCTTCTTTCTTGTGTTGTGAGTTTGTGGTTAAAATGACAGGGTTATATTTATTCTTGGTGTTTCCCTTCCTTTTATCTTTAATGTTTTATTTAACTTTTGCTAACCTGTTCTGATGGAGAGCTGCTACTTTCTGTCATTGTCCTTCTACTTATCTCCTTTGCTCTTGGTTTTCTAACCCCTTTCCTTTTTTTGATTTTTCAGGAATGAGGGTTTTCCTGAGCATTTCTTGAAGAGGAGGTTTTGTGGCAATGAACTCCCTTAATTTTTGTTTATCTGGGAAAGTTTTTATTTCTCCATCGTATTTGAAGGATATTTCGCTGGGTAGAGTATTCTTGGCTTCAGGTTTTTGTCCTTCAGAGTTTTGAATATATCATTCCACTCTCTTCTAGCCTGTAAAGTTTCTGCTGAGACATCTGCTCATAACCTTATGGGGGTTCCTTTGTATGTTATTTTCTTCTGCCTGGCTGCCCTTAGTATTCTCTCCTTGTCATTGACTTTTGCTAGCTTCACTACTATATGCCTTGGGGTTGGTCGTCTTGCATTGATAAAGTTTGGAAATCTATTGGCTTCTGTCACATAAAGTTCCGTCTCTCTCCCCAGGTTTGGGAAGTTCTCAGCCATTATTTCTTTTAACAGGCTTTCTGCCCGCTTCTCCTTGTCTTCTCCCTCTGGTATACCTATAATCCTTACGTCGCATCTCCTAATTGAGTCAGATAATTCTCAGAGAGTTTCTTCATTTCTTTTTAGTCTTAGTTCTCTCTCCTCCTCTGCCTGCAGCATTTCTATATTCCTATCTTCCAAATTGCTAATTCTGTCCTCCATATTATCGGCCCTGCAGTTCAGTGCATCTAGATTTTTCTTAATCTCCTCTGTTGTGTTCTTCATTTCCAGTATTTCTGTTTGGGTCTTCTTTATAGTATCAAACTCTTTTGTGTCATAGCTCCTGAAATCGTTGAGTTGTCTATCTGAGTTCTCTTTTAACTCATTGAGTTTTTTAATGATGGCTGTTTTGAAGTCATCGTCATTTAGGTTATATATTTCATTGTCTTTGGGATTGTTTTCTGGGTATTTGTCATCTTCCTTCTGTTCTGGAGATTTAATATATTTTTTCATATTGCTTGATGGTGTAGATTTGTGCCTCCGCATAGAGATAGAGTTTAGTTACTGCTTCCACTTGTTTCTACTGGTGTGGTGGGGGAACAGCTGTTTATACTGCACCGACCAGGAACCCTATCAGCTGTTGCTAACTGGGCCTGGGCCCCTCCTCGTAGTCACAGTGGTCCTGTGGGGTCCCTCTTCAGCTGTGGGGGCTGTGACAAGGGGGCTTCAGGCTGCTGGTGCCTACTGTTGCAGACCACCTAGACGTGCTCCCTCCTTAGGGTCTGCAGCGGTGTTATGGGCTTTCCCAGTGGCCAGGGGCAGGATCACTTATATTTGCAGCTCTGTCACTGTCGGCGCCCACAAAATCTTACTTGTCCGCTATAGGTCACAGCAGAGGTATGGGCATCTTCTGCAGTCTGTGGTTAGCTCACCTAGCTATGCTACTTTTGTCCCAGGGTCTTCCAGCCTTGTGGTTGCCGGGCAGGGGCTCTCTACTAGTGCTGTGCAGAGGCTTTCACTGAGGCTGCTGTGAGACTGTAGGGTTTCCCCCTGGGCCATGGAGCCGGGCCGCTGGAACTCCACCCAGCCCCAGTCCTCTCCCCTAGGATCTTGGGGAGCCCCTTGCCCTGTCTGGAGGACAGCCAGAGACCGTGAGTTCAGTGGCGGCTGGCCGGCTGCTGCCCTGCCTGGGATTCTCCTCTTCGGGACCCTCCCGGCGTTCTGAATGCTGGGCGGAGCCTCTCCACTAATGGCAAGTAAAGGCTTTCCGTGCTGCCACAACGGAACCCAGGAGTTTCACCCTGGACCACGGAGCCAGCCACTGGAACTCCACCCAGCACCAGTCCTCTCCCAGGAGATCTCCGGTAGCCCCGTGCCCCGACTGGGCGACAGCCGCAGTCTGTGAGACTGGCAGCGGCAGCTGGCGGGCTGCTGCCCCGTTTGGGATTTTCTCCGGGAGCCTCCCGGCATTGTGGATGCTGGGTGGGGCCTCTCCACTAATGACAGGTAGAGGCTTTGCCTGCTGCCAGGACGGAACCCTGGAGTTTCCTCCTGGGCCGCGGAGCCGGCCGCTGGAACTTCACCCAACCCCAGTCCTCTCCCAGGAGATCTCCAGTAGCCCCGTTCCCTGACCGGGCGACAGCCGCAGTCTGTGAGACCAGCGGCGGCAGCTGGCGGGCTGCTGCCCCATTCAGGATTCTCTCCGGGAGCCTACCGGCGTTGTGGATGCTAGGCGGGGCCTCTCCCTAATGGGGAGTAGAGGTTTTCCCTGCCGCCTCTGGTGTGGCATTCTGGAGTTTCCCCCTGGGCTTAGGTGTAATCTCGGTGGGCTTGGGTAGGGCTGTGGTCACCTGTTTCCACTATTGCTCCTCTGGTGTGTGCACCCTCCTGCCCTTGGTGTGTGGTGATGTTTTGGGGGTGTCCTCTGGAAGAAAGCTGCTTGCAGGTACTAGGCTGTTTGGGGGTCGGGGTCGGAGAGTTTTCACCTATCTCCTCCTCCTCCCGGGGGGAAGTCCGTCCACCTTCCGATGTATAGCATCACGGGTCTCTCAGGCGTCCTGAGATGCTATATGGATATCCTTTGTTAAGCGATGAATGTCCAGTTAGTTGTAGATTCGAAGGGGTAGAGACAAAGAAGACTACTCACGCCACCATCTTGGTGACCTATCCTGCCTCTCTCGTATTTAACCTTACGCCTATATCCTTTTGTGCTTCACATCCCTAACACAGGAGGATTTAATATCACTGAATGGTCAGGAATCTAAACATGATGAATATGAACTGGTGGAAAGAAATTATTTTATTGAACTTGCTCTTATTCGGTCATTAATTCACTCATCAGATATTTACTGATCACCTCCTACTGTCTAGTTCTGTTATATTATAGGCACTGGAGATACAGTAGTGAGCAAAACATCCTAAGTCTGTACCATTATGGAGTTTACATTCTAGTTGGGGAGTTAGGCTATAAATTAAAATATAATACTTCATGAGGTTGTAAGTGCTGTGGAGAAAAATAAGGTCAGGGAGATAAACACTACTGGTAAAAGGGTGAGATAGTGATGTTTTATAAAGGGTAATCAAGGAAATCCTCTCTCATAAGGTGATATTTGAGCAGAGACCAAAAGGAAGAGGAAGTGAGTCATTTATATATCTGGGGAAGAACATTCCAAGCTTCAAGTACAATGACACGTTCAAAGGTACTCGGCATGTTTAAGAAATAGTAAGGAGTTCAGTAAAGTTAGAGTGGAATGAGGGAAGGGGCAAGTGATAGGAATTGAGCTCACAGAGGGATAATTCTAGGGAACAAACGTCTAAGTCCATGTAGGCTATAGCAAGGATTTGGGCTTTTATTCCAAGTAAGATAGGAAGCTGTTGGAAGGTTTTAATCAGAGATTTGACATGATCTGATTTAAGATTTAAAGAAATCACTGGTGGCTCTGTAAAAAATAGACTGTAGAGGGTAAGGGTGGAAGCAAGAAGACCTGTTAAGAGTTAATTGTTAAAACGGCGGGGGGATAATAAAACAATCTTTCATTTAAGAAATGCTGGACTACCAAAATTAAAATGGAGATCTAGCAAAAAATCAAATCAGTCACTATGGAGCACTCATCATATGAGAATTACAGTGGTGTATAAAACACTCCTTTATGAAGTTTACTTTTATAATGGAAATTTGTAAGTTGATGGAACTGATTAGTTTAGCTTGCTCTTTGAAGGATGAAATGTCCTCTTATAAAATACTTAGTTAATTTCATAATAAAGGTAAGAATTGGTAGCAACAGTGATTTTAAAATCAGTTATCTGTGCAGTATTGCCGTGAATCTACACACATTTTAAATATATTCACATATTTTGTATATCACAATAAAGTCTTTTAACTTTGTTATTCATTTTTCATGTTTCATTATTTTATCTTTTATGGCAGAATTGCCTTACGGCAAATTAGTTATCCAGCAAAGATGTCTATGGCGAAAATACCAGACACAGATTTTGGAATGTCCTGAGTTGAGTATAGGTTAGTAGCATTGATTCTTTAAAACTAATTGAAATATTTTGAGGGAGCGCCAAATTTTTCAAATATATTGGTTAAAACTATAGATAATTTTTTTTTCTCCTCCTTCTTCTCCCCAAAGCCCCCCAGTATATAGTTGTATATTTTAGTTGTGGGTCCTTCTAGTTGTGGTATGAGGGATGCTGCTTCAGCATGGCCTGATGAGCCGTGCCATGTCCACGCCCAGGATCTGAATCGGCGAAACCCTGGGCCGCTGAAGCAGAGCACGTGAACTTAACCACTTAGCCACAGGGCTGGCCCCTATAGATAAATTTTTTAAATCATAGAAAATGGATCAAGTTTTTATGTCAGTGATTTGTGCATAATAATAGTTTCACAAAGCAAATTCCTCTTAAAAAGGATTATTAGCTATTTCTTCATACAGTCCTTCCCACAGTGCTTTCCATATAGAAAGAACTTCCATTTATACTAGGCAGCATAAGGTAGTAGAAAAAATAGAAACTTTGGAATCTCAGCTCTGCTATTTTATTGGTGTATAGCAAAATACTACTCTCTTTAGCTTTAGATTTCTGCAAAATGGAGATATTAATATCTTCCTCTCAAGTTACTTTGAGGATTAAAATGAGAAAATATGTAAAGATTCTGACAAAGGAAAGACTCAGTATTAGCTCCTGTCTTGCCTTACTTGACTTGATTACTTCATACTCTTCATAAATTATTGTTACAGCATTAGTTGTTAGCTCTGGCTGCATGTTAGAATCATCCAGAGATCTTTGAATGAAACACTAAAGGGTGAGCCCCAAGCATCTGGTGTGTTTTTTGTTTTAAGTTTCCCAGGTAATTCTGATGCAATATAGGTATTGAGAACCACTCGTTTAGAGGGAAGGAGTTGACACATAACCTTTCAAGAAAGCTTTCCTGAAGTATTTCTTTCTAATTACTTTCAAAGGTAAAAATGAGGGGGTGGCGGGGAACGTGTGGGGCTATTTTAACCTATTTACTCTTCTGTGTCTAATATATTTAACTTTTTAGATAATAGAGGCTTGTTGCTTTCTTTAAGTGTATGTTTTTTCTGACTAATGGATCTACCAGTTAATCTCTGGTCTCTTTTTTTTTTTCTGGATGTAACAAACAATTTTAATAAGGTTACAGGATACAAGATCAACATACAAAAATTAATTGCATTTCTATATACTACCAACGAACAATAGAAAATGAAATTAAGAGAATAACTCCATTTACAATAGCATCAAAAACAAAACCTTTTATATGAAACACCCATATAGGTAAATCCATATGGATGGAAAGTAGATTGGAGGTTGCCACAGGGTAGGGGCATGGAGAATGACTGCTAACGGGTATATGGTTTCTTTTTGGGTTGAAGAAAATATTCTGGAATTAGATAGTGGTGATGGTTCCGCAACTTTGTGAATATACTAAAAACCAATGAATTATACACTTTAAAAATGTGGGTGTTGGGGCTGGCCCCGTGGTCGAGTGGTTAAGTTAGCGCGCTCTGCTGCAGGCGGCCCAGTGTTTTGTTGGTTCGAATCCTGGGCGCGGACATGCCACAGCTCATCAAACCACGCTGAAGCAGCGTCCCACATACCACAACTAGAAGGACCCACAAGGAAGAATATACAACTATGTACCAGAGGGGCTTTGGGGAGAAAAAGGAAAAAATAAAATCTTTAAAAAAAAAAAAAAATGTGGGTGTTATAGTGTGTGAATTATATCTCATTTTTTTTTATTGATAGGTTACAATCTTGTGTGATTTCAGTTGTATGTTAATGTTTGTCATTCGTGTTGTAGGTGCACCATTTCGCCCTTTGTGCCCCACCCCCCACCCCACCTTTCCCCTGGTAGCCACTAATCTGTTCTCTTTGTCCACATTTTTAAATTCCTCATATGAGTGGAGTCATACACAGATTATCCTTCTCTAACTGGCTTATTTCACTTAACACAATTCCCTCAAGGTCCATCCATGTTGCAAATGGGATGATTTTGTTCTGTTTTGCAGCTGAGTAGTATTCCATTATATATATATACCAGAACTTCTTTATACATTCATCTGTTGATGGGCACTTAGGTTGCTTCCATGTCTTGGCTATTGTAAATAATGCTGCAGTGAACATTGGGGTACATAGGACTTTTGGGATTGCTGACTTCAAGCTCTTTGGATAAATACCCAGTAGTGGGATGGCTGGATCGTATGGTAGTTCTATTTTTAATTTTTTGAGGAGTCTCCATACTGTTTTCCGTAGTGGCTGCACTAGTTTGCATTCCCATCAGCAGTGTATGAGGGTTCCATTCTCTCCACAACCTCTCCAACATTTGTTACTATTAGATTTAGATATTTTTGTCATTCTAATGGGTGTAAGGTGATAGTGTAGTTTTGATTTGCATTTCCCTGATGATCAGCGATGATGAGCATCTTTTCATGTGCCTATTGGCCATCCGTATATCTTCTTTGGAGAAATGTCTGTTCATGTCTCCAGCCCATTTTTTGATCGAGTTGTTCAATTTTTTGTTGTTGAGTTGTGAGAGTTCTTTATATATTAGGGATATTAAGCCTTTGTCAGATATATGACTTGCAAATATTTTTTCCCAGTTAGTGGGTTGTTTTTTTGTTTCAATCCTGTTTTCATTTGCCTTGAAGAAGCTGTTTAGTCTGATGAAGTCCCATTTGTTTATTCTTTCTGTTGTTTCCCTTCTCTGAGAAGACATGGTGTCCGAAAAGGTCCTTTTAATAGTGATGCCAAAGACTGTACTGCCTACATTTTCTTCTAGAAGCCTTATGGTTTCAGGTCTCACCTTTAGGTCTTTGATCCATTTTGAGTTTATTTTGGTGAATGGTGAAAAAGAATGGTCAATTTTCATTCTTTTACATGTGGCTTTCCAGTTTTCCCAGCACCATTTGTTGAAAAGACT
>NW_025794512.1:0-5519 GCF_021613505.1 Equus quagga | reverse complement strand
CGCAAACTCAACCACTCGGCCATGGGGCCAGCTTCCAGCTGATTTCCATAGGATTAAATGAATATAAATGTGTGAGCACGGCCGTTGTATGACAGACAGTGAACAAATGTTAGTTCCACTCCATGTACCATAAAGTTAATGCAGTAACATCCCTTTTTCGAGATTATAAGAAGAGGTAGAATGTACAATTCCATAAAAAGGAAGGAATCAGCATCCTGCATCTGTGCAAAGGATTATTTGAGCTTCAGTTCAGCAAGTCTGAGCCCTAATTCCAGCTCTGGAACAAACGTAGCCTTAACTCTGCTCCCTCTGCCTGCTCACTGTCAGGAAAGTCCTCTGGTTCAAGGCCCTCACAGGCTCCCAGGACCTCCGTCTGTGTGGGTTCCAGCCCCACCCTCCCTTTAGTCCTGGGCTGGATTTCCATGTCCCTCACTACCAGGAGTGTGACTGTGTGCATGTTGTTTAACCGCTGAGCCTCTGTCTCATTAACTGACAAATGGGGATAATGACAACTATTTCATGGGGCCAGTATCAATTTTAGAGGCAATTATGCCACCCTTACAGAGCTGCTTTTGGTTTTGAAACAATTTGGTGAGTTTAGATAGGAAGCTCCCTGAGTATATTTAAATAGTTCAGATAAAACGTTTTAATCCACACTCATCTCTGTAGGGGAGGAAGACATTTCCTCTACCCAATCTAGGTTCTCTGGTCGGGCTACAAATTAAATTCACATGAGACAGAATAACAGGAGAAAATTAAATAAAGCTTTATAACACGTATACATGAGACAGACTCAGGAAAATTGAGTAACTTGCCAAAATGGTGAAGGTTCTCATCTTAAATACCATCTTCAGCTACAAAGGAGGATGCTGGGGGTGGGGGGAGTCAGTTGTGGGAGATTCCCAGCAATGCTCAGTAAATAAGAGTGAGATTATTATGCAGATTGAAGTCCTTGCTTTCCACATTGATAAGAGTTTCTAGAGATAAGGTCATCCCCCTTCTTCCTGGTACAGAGAGGGAGACACATTTACAGATGGAGATTTCCCTTAAAAACGTAAATATCTCTTACAAAGGGTAACTTCTACTTTTCAGAGTTTCTCTCATGTCTGCAGTTTTTAAAAGTAACCAGCCCAAAATAATCCTTATGCCAAAGAGAAATATCTTGGGGTGGCCTATTCCAGTCCCCCACGCTTCCTCAGTGGGTCACTTCTGGCAAATAGTGGTCTCAGTAAAAGTCATCCGTGTTAAAGACAGACCCCTGTCCTGTCTATGCCAGTACATTGTAATTCACCTATTTTACAAATTTTGCAAATTACACCAACAAGCTTATCCACAAAACTCCAGAAAGGTGATTTAATTTAGTCTGGTAAATCCACACGCTGTGACTGGTTTTCCATTTTATCTTCATCCTTTTCTGGTGCAGAAGCAGATGAGATTTTCTTCTTTAGTTCAAGTTATGTTTTCAAATAGCAATAGAGTGAAACTTCGCCTCCCAAATACTGTATCATCCAGGCAAAATCTTATGGGAGATAGCCAGACGTGGGATGCTCGTTTCATTTAGACTAAAATGCAAATTCCTGGACAGGACATGAAGGAACATTCCATCTGCCATCTGCCGCCCCCTTCACAGGCCACACTGCCATCCCCCATCCTCCAGCCAGGCCTCCTCAGGCTTGGGGTACACAAAGACCCTGAGCACTTTCCCACTTCAAGCCTTTGAAAATGCTGGGTCCTTCATCTGGAGCCCTCTTGCCTATCTCCTTGCCTGCCTAGTTTCTTCTTCTTTTTTTTTTTTTTTTTTTTAGGAAGATTAGCCCTAAGTTAACATCTGCTGCCACTCTCCTCCTTTTGCTCAGGAAGACTGGCCCTGAGCTAACATCCATGTCCATCTTCCTCTACTTTACATGTGGGACTCCGTCCACAGCACGGCTTGACAAATGGCGAGTATGTAGGTCAACACCCAGGATCTGAACCTCTGAACCATGGGCTGCCCAAGCAGAATGTGAGAACTTAACCGCTGCACCCCCGGGCTGGCCACTCTTTTCACTTTTTACCTCTCATTTTATATGTCGTGTCCCCAGAGTGGCCTTCTCTCACCATCTAAATGGGAGCTCTTGTTAGATAAAGGGTCCAGAATTTCATCTGTAAGATAAACAAGGTCTGAAGACCTAACGTATAACATGGTGACCCTAGTTGATGACATTGTGTTGTGCAATTGAAGTGAGCCAAGAGAGTAGAAGTGAAATGTTCTCACCAAAATAAATAAGTAAATAAATACGTGGGTGATGGATGTGTTAATTAACTCATTGGGAGCCATCTTTTCACAATGTAAATGTATATCAAACATTGTCTTGTACACTTTAAAGAACTTACAATTTTATTTGTCAATTATACCACAATAAACCAGAAAAAAATAAAAATATAAAGTAGAGCCCTCTCCTCCCCTCCCCCATCTACTCGGTTATAGTCCTTGTTTACGTTTCTTCACATCCCTGTCATAGGTTATCATTGTGAGATTTGTTTATTTTTTTCTTTGTGGTCTTTCTCTTCCAACTAAAATGTAAATTCCTTGAGGTCAAAGGCCTTTGTTCATCTTCTTCAGGATGATATCTCCACAGCTAGGGCTAAACTTCATATATTAGGACACGAATTGTAGTTCCTGAATCACTGAATAAAGAGGAAAGGCTCTGGCCTGCGAATCAGTGGACCTGGGATGTAGGCTGACTTTACCATTGAGCGCTGTGTGACCCCAGACAAATCCCAACCTCTGTGGACCCCAGTGACTCATCTACAGTGGAGAGGAAGATTCCATGTATTGAGGTTAAGATGGCTGCCAAGTTTCGAGGCTTGACTCTTCCTTCCTTGTTTTCTCAAACAGTACTTGAACAACCAGCATTTAGGGCAACCTCAGAAAAAATAAGGCTGGGTCTTGAGGTAGAATCACAGGGTGAGGAGGGTATAATAACAGAATTGAATCAGCTTCAGGGCATCCCCAACTCAGGTGCGGGGGCCCAGCCTCCACCCACAATGCCCAGCAGCCACCGTCCTGCCGTGTAGGAGACGCTCTCCAAGACTGCTGACCACCACCACCCTCTTCCACATCCTCCCCAGGGTTAGGGCGAGGAAACTATGACCTGAGGACATGGGAACAGAACAGAAAGAAGCATCATTTCTAGAAGGACCCCTTGTGGGAAGGCCCAGTGTCTGTTGAGTTCACAGTGAAGGCTTCATGACTGAGAAGACACTGCTAGCCTGAGAGGGCGGTGGGGAGAGCAGTTCAGTGTAAGAAGGAGGGGAGGCCAGAGAGGGGGAGAGTGATCACGCCACTCTGGAGGCTCAGCCATGTGCCCTGCCAAACGCTGCCTTCACTGCCCAGTGTCAGACTCTGGAAGCTTTTTTTTTTTTTTTTTTTAAAGATTTTATTTTTCTCCTTTTTCTCCCCAAAGCCCCCTGGTACATAGTTGTATATTTCGTTGTGGGTCCTTCTAGTTGTGGCATGTGGGACGCTGCCTCAGCATGGTCTGATGAGCATTGCCATGTCCACGCCCAGGATTCGAACCGACGAAACACTGGGCCGCCTGCAGCGGAGCGCGTGAACCTAACCACTCGGCCACGGGGCCAGCCCCTCTGGAAGCTTTTTAGAGCATCTTTCACAGGCCTGGGCTCTGGAGGAGGGAGGGCTGTCATTGACAGTTTGTTATTTATTTTATGAAAATTCTCACCTTTTGAAATGAAGCGGGATGGGTGGGATGAGTGTGACCACATGCTGGCAAGAAAAGCATATCAATCACCAAACTGAAAAAAGGGAGCCACTGCACAGCACGAGCAGAGAGTCTGGTGGAAGGGGAGCTCTGGCAGAAAGTTGCTGATGGAAAGGGAGGCTGGGCTTGGATTTGCAGTAAGAGGTCGAAGAAGATGGAACTGAGCAAAGACCTTTGAACTAACAGGACTAATACAGCAAATCATTAATTGGCTCAGAAACAAAAGTTCAGGACATTAGAGAGAGGACCAGGAGCCTGAGTGTGGACTACTGAGTTTTGGAAGTGACAGGAAAGAAGGCAGGAAATAGTGAGAGTGAAAACCAGCCGGGGATAAAGAAAGACTGGATTTGTTTGGAGGGTTTGTTGGGTTTTTGAAGGGTGAGGATGAAGGTGACTAAGGGGGTTAGGACAGGAGAGACCTAAGTCTGTTTGTAATTATTAGGAGACATGGCAGAGGAGAGAGAGGCAGGCAAGACAGCATGGCGGGCAGAGGAACTGTGCCAAAAGACTATCTAGAAGATGAAGTTGTGGAGTTTATTCACCTCTAATAATTTTATTGCTGTATTTGGGGTATAACTGACATATAAGAAATTGCACATAAGTTAATACAACTGGATGTGTTTTGACATATGTATATACCTGTGAAAGCCCCACCACTGTCAATATGGTGAACGTGCCGTGTCCTCTGGTCCTGTTGGAAACCCTTCCTTCTGCCCCTCCCATCCACTGATCTGCTTCTTGTCACTATGAACTAGTTTGCGTATTCTAGAAGTTCATGTAAATACAACCATACATACATGAAGTGCTCTTTTTTATCTGGTTCCTTCCGCTCACCATAGTTATTTTGAGATTCATCGACGTTGTTGAATGTATTCATTCCTGTTGATTGCAAAGTGCCTGTACGCATTTCCCAGGGCCGCTGTAACAAATGACCACAACCCGGGTGCCTTAAACTACAGAAATTTATTCTCGCTCAGTTCTGGGGGCCAGTGGTCTGAAACAAGGATAGAAGAGGTTGGTTCACTCTGGAATCTCCGAGGGCGCGTCTGTTCCACGGCTCTCTCCTGGCTTCAGCTGGCTGACGGCATTCCTTGGCTTGTGGATGCATCCCTCCGTCTATGTCACAGAAATGGACAATGAATAAAGAAGCTGAAGAGAGGGACTAATGGATAGAGGTGAAGAGATCAGAGTGTAGGAAAGAAGACGAGGAATAATCCGGACAGGGTTAAGGGGAAGTGTGTAGAACTTTCCTCCTCAGCCTGTCACTCAACAGTGTTTAGTTGTTCATTTGGCAATTTACCCCAATGTGGATTTAAGGTTTACAAGAAAAAGTACTTTCCCTGTTCCAGCAACGCTTTGCTCTGAACTGAAGAGGCCCAATCTACTCCAGGGAGTTAGTCTGGGTAGAAGTTATGCCCTGGCTGAGCACGAGATGGCGCCCTTTCTGGAGCAGCGGGACCTCCCTGGGAAGGTCTTTATTGCAAATGAAGCTGAGCCCATCCTACTTAACATTTCCTTCCTTTTCTAGAGCTCAGATGAAGTCTACTGTCCTACTCATCTGCAGTGTTTTGAAGCCATACTTTCAAGAGGGCTGTGAGAGGCTGCTCTCTCTGCTTTTCACCTCCCGTTTCTCCTCAGCCCCCTTTAGTCTGGCTCTGACGCACCGCTCCACCGCAAATGCTGTCACCAAGGGCAGCAGCAGCTTCCGTGCTACCAAATTCAAGGATCACTCTTCTGTCCTCATGCTCCTCTCCTTCC
>NW_025794511.1:9052-9438 GCF_021613505.1 Equus quagga | reverse complement strand
ATTCTCTCCCAAGACCTACCCATCATGTACACAAATCCACATTAATCTTTCAGAAATTTGCTTTCTTTTTGTTATTTCTCTATTCCAGAACCTGTAAGTCATTTAAGTGAGAGGAAGAAAGCTTTCTTCCTGCCCCTTCCGCGCCATCTAAAAAGTCCATTCTCGAAACTTTGAGCAGCTCCTGCAGTCAGATGTCTCCTTTCTAGCTGATTTCCCGTGTTCTACTCTTATATTTTAAATTATTTTGGAATATTCCATTTTCATGTCTCACTATCCACTAAAAATTGCCAAAGTTAAAAGAGAACACAAAATAATATCCTCAAAATCAGTTCTCTTTCTTCCTTGTCATTTTTAGATGGTAGCATGATCATTCTCCCAGTCAACCC
>NW_025794511.1:4141-9042 GCF_021613505.1 Equus quagga | reverse complement strand
TGCGATTTAGTGCAGTGCAATATATGACAGAAATATATATGACACTGTGGTTAAGAGTGCAGGTTCTGGAACCAGAATGCCTGAATTTGAATGCCGGAATGATCACTTTTACTAGTTGTGTGATCTTAAACAAGTTGCTAAATCTATTTGTGCCTCAGTTTCCTCATCTGTAAAATGGGCATAAAATGGTTCCTACCTCACAGAGGATGGACCCGGCAGGGGCTGGGGGTCCTGTTGCTGGTGCTACCTGGAGGGCAACTAGTGATGAGATTTTGCTCTAATCCAGATAAGAGAGTATAATGGCCAGACTAAGGTGGTGTCAGTGGGGACAGAGAAGAAGGATGTGAATTTGAGAGGTAATTACAGAATACGTTCTCTAGAACTTTGTGACTGAGGGTGAAGAAAGAGAGAAAATCAGATGACTCCCACTTTTCTTGCTTGGCTATCTGGGTGGAGAGTTGGGGCTCCCTACTCCCACTCACTCAAGGAAGAAAATAAGAAACGGAGTGGGATGCAGAAACAAATTCAGTAATGCAGTTTTGCACAAATCGAGTTTGAGGTGTCAAAGGCACATCTAGATAGAAAAGACCTGTAAGGAGCACACACACATACACACACACAGATAAATAATAAATACGTGTGTGCGTGTGAGAGTATACCTTGGTACTTGAGGAGGGTTCCTAGAGATAGAGTCCTGGGATTAATCAGACTAGAATATGGCACATATTTACTCACCAACAAATACATTTATTAACGTCCTTTGATGAATGAGGCTCTGTGTTCAAAGCTGGGTAGGTAAAATCCTTGCCCTAGATAAGTGTGGCAGCTTGGCCCAGGACTCAAAGTCTGGGTATCCATAAATCAGGATCAAATATGATGAGGAGGGAGACATACCTTAAAAGCAAATCACTCCTGTCCTGCTGTATTAGCTTCACCCCTATTATAACAAATTACCACAAGCTTACTGACTTAAAACCATGTTGTCTTATGCTTCTGGAGGTCAGAAGTCCAAAATGCATCTCCCTGGTCTAAGGGGTCGGTGGGGCTGGTTTCTTCTGGAGCCTGTAGGGGAGGATCTCTTTCCTTACTGTTTCCAGCTTCTAGAGGCCACCTGCACTCCTTGGCTCCTGGCCTCTTCCCCATCTTCAAAGCCGAAGGTATAGCATCTTCAAGTCTCTCTCTGTCTCTGTTTCTGACTTCTGTTTCCATCATTGCGTCTCCTTCTCTGCCTTCCTGCCTCCCTATTTCCCTTATAAGGACACCTGGGATTACACAGGGCCCACCTGCAAATTCAGGATAACCTCTCCATCTTAAGATCCTCAGTTAATCACAACTGCAAAGTCCCTTGCGCCATGTAGTGTGAAACATTCACAGTTGTGGGGATTAGAACATGGGCATCTTTGGGAGGCCATTATTCTGTCTTCCACTTTCACTTTCATTTGCAGAGTTCAAATTCATTTTGAATCGATTCACTTTTAGAATTTAGATGCCTCTTTAACTTGTCATGATGGTTGCTTACTTAGCTCTCCAAACTTGATCTGGTCTTTGTCCCACCTCAAGTAAGGCCATAACATCTTCCTTGACCTCTGGTCCAAAATATCTCTGTGCTCTGAACTCCTACAATGCTTCTACCTGTCCCATTTATTTGCATTAATCACTCACTTGTGTCAACTTTCGGTTCCAATAAATAGAAATTTACCTCAAATTGGCTTAGGGAATTAAGTGGAAGTTATTGACTCAGGGAATCCAAAAAAGGACTGAACTAGGATTGTGGGAAAGTCAAGATGTAGCTAGTTTTCAGAAGCAGCCAAAACCAGGGAATTAAGCATTCTCTCTCCTTCCTTTGTTTCTACTTCTCAGAGTCCCTTCCATTCTCTCCTCTGAAGGCTGACCTTGTCCATATCACAAGGAACAGAGCCAAGAAAAAAAACTAAGTTTTACACTTTAAAGCTTCTCTCACCAGAAACACAGTCCGGAATAGACTAAAGGGAAGAAATGGTGCTTCAATTCCCCTCGAGAGTTCCGGAAAAGAAATAGAATGCTTCCACTGCACGTGTAAGAACCTCTTGTTTGCTGTAGGAAGATGGTTTTGTTCTTTGGCCTAATCTAAAGGGGTTTCCAATAATACTGGTCTTCTGTTAACTCACCTAACACCTTGTCTATGAGCCAAAGTCCTTGATTCCTACTTCACCAAGAAAATAGAAGCTACTGGAAGTGAAATCCCTCCAAGGCCAGCCTTTGCATCTGCAAATATTTCTTTGTCTGGACTGTCCTTCCCTCCAGCCTCAGAGAACACTGATAGTGACCTTTTAAAGGCTAATCTCCACGCACTAGTGCTCTTTATCTTCCAGGTTCCTTCAGTACCTTAATGACGGTTTGCGTGACACATTCCTGATGACGTTGCAAATCTCTGGCTGTTCCTTCTCAATCTAGTTCACAATGCCTCTTTCTTTATCCCCCTTTAAATGTTGTATTTTCTCACGAATTCATTCTTGGCTCCCTTCTTTTCTCTCTGTCCTTGTTGCAGTTGTTCATATCAGCCCCACTATTGGCTTCCCTTGTCCTCTGTGTGCCTATGATGACATATCTAGCCCAGACTTCAACAGCAACCCCTGGTGCAAGAAGCAATGGAATATTAATTTCAAAGGATTGAAGAAAGAAATTAAACCTAATATGTTAAATTGTCCCTTACATATTACAGTCAGTAAAAATAATGTTAGAAATAGTCGGACTTAGATCACCTGACACATACACTAAAAAAACTCTTGGAAGAAATTCTCCAGCAAGAAGGAAAACAAAGAAGAATTAATTAGATATGGGAACTAATATTAGTAAATAATTTTGCAAAGTTTCTTATCTAAACAGACAGTGACAAGAATCTGTCAATTCATGATTTAAACTGTAGGAAATACCAACATGAGGGAGGTTAGTGTTGCCGTCCAGAGAGAGACAAGAGCCTGATAAGACATTTCTGTTGGAAGTGAAGGGGATAAGGGACCATAGATATTGACAAGCTTTTGACTTCTATTACTGTAGGAAATAAATACATGAATAATAAATGTAAGAATGAGTCTTAATAAGTTGAGATAATTACCAGAAGGCTAAAATCGTAATGTGAGATTTTCAAAACAGCAGAGTAAAATTCAGTCTATCTGTGGAAGTTAGGAAAGGAGAGGAACAGAATAAACAGAAGGAGATATGTGAAATAGAAAATATGAAAGAAGATGGTCAAAATAGTTTCTAGCAAATAACACTACGTGAATGTGTTAGACTCACTTTTAGCAAGGTGGGGACGCTTAGCTTAGATTTTGAAAAGATGCAATAACATGCTGTCCTTAGAGACACATTTAAAATGATAATGTGATAACAATTCCAATATTATCTATGTGTAAAAGAAGATGTAAGAAAGATGGGATATTTGTAACAGATAATGAAAAAGACGAAATCAGTTGACCCTGAAAGGTTTTATTTTGCCTCGTTAAAACCTTGAGCAGTAACTCGCTAGCTCAAAGATCGCAATCTCCGTCCTAACAGAGCTCCTTGTCTCTGTCCTGATTGCTCCCACTAGAACCCGCAGCATGATCTTTCTACTAACAGCTGATCTTGCCCCGCTGCAGCTTTTTACTGCCATTCCCCCATTGCCTACAGGATAAAGTCCAGGGTCTCTGGCATTTTATTCAAGGCCTTCCTTGGTTTGTAGCTTAGTGCTTCCTCATCACCTCCCTGCTCCTCAGCCTCCTGCCCTTTCCTCTTCCTGCTTTGGGCATACAGAAACGTTTACATTTTTCCAAATGGAACATTCATCTCTCATTTCTATGCCTTTGCGTATTCGGCTCTTTCTGACTGGAATTTCCTTCTTCCCTTTCTATTTGTGCTTCAAGACTCATATGAGGTGCCACCTCCTCCATGATGCTGTCTCCTTTGTGCTCCTGTGAGTATGTGATGTCTTATCACATCACATTGAATTACTTTGTCTGTCTCTGACTAAACCATAAGTTACTGGAAGAGCAGCAACCATGTATCCCAGCCTCCAGCACGGTGCCTGCAATACAGTACAAACTGTGCTCAATGAATAAATGGATCCAAGGCAGCAAAGATTATGTTCCAGGTGCTGGATGGTGCTAGATTCAGACCAGTAGACAGAAACAAAAATTTAGGAAATAGGTTCTGTGTATAAAGGTTACAATGATTGGTTTCTTCAGCTCAAAAAAAGGATGCAAGATAAAGAAGTCATTTTCAGAAATATTAATTGTATTGTGCGAGTATTTTAAGCAGCACTCTGGTTGCACGTGACAGAAAAGTGACTCCAATATGTTAGTTATATATATATATATATGTTTATATATTGGAAGCACATTGGGCATGTCTCCCATAGTGCTGCAAAGTGAGGTAGCCCCTAGAACTCAGGTTTGGTGGGAACTGGGGAAGCTAGGGATGTGAATGTAACCAGGGTTTTGCCCATCTCTTGGCCTATTGGCCTTATCATCTCATATCAGCTTCCCTGTTTAAGCAGGAAAATTCGACAGAGACTCGTCCTGAGCCTCATAACACACAGCTTTGCTGTCGGAGAGACATTGATCATCTTCCCTGGTTCTGATTCAAAAAGTCCTGGAGAAAAGCTCTGATAAGCTTGTTCTGAGTCAGGTGCCCACCCCGAATGAATCAGCTGAGGAAAGGGAGTGACAAAAGCTCATTTACTTGGCATCTCCTCTGAGTGTTTCATGGGCTTGTCCCTCTGTGACGTCTTCTATTTAATGTTAGAATTAGTTTAGCCTCAAACTCTGGATCACCATTCTGTACATCAACTTTTGGGGTGTCCTCTGGAGACCAATACAATGTTCTTGGAAACTTGCTCATGTCTGTAGAGGTGTGTGGTGTCCCATGTGCCTTTAGCATGGGAC
>NW_025794511.1:943-4041 GCF_021613505.1 Equus quagga | reverse complement strand
GTGGCCCCTGAAGGCACTGCTGACGTCTTGTGCTTATGTTGTAGAGCCGTATATTCTCCATTTCCCTCATTTCTGGTTCTTTTCTACCTTCTCAGTGCCCATTCTTTGTTGCCGTTTTGAATTTCTGGCATCACCCTTCTCTTTTCTGTTTCTCAACATGTTTTGGCTTTTGTACTATGTAGATTGTTTTCTTTTTATATGTAAACATCTCTTCTGATTATAAATAACACGTTTGTAGTAAAAAAAATTTGAAAATGTTACAATGTTTAAAGAAGGCGTTTTTTTTAGGGTGAGCTATTAAGTTTTTATTTTATTTTTTATCATTTATAATGATTCAATATTTGTATATCTTGTGAAATGATCATCACACTAAGTCTAGTTAACTTCTGTCACCATACATCGTTACAAATTTTTTTCTTGTGTTGAGAACTTTTAAGATGTATTTTCTTAGCAACTTTCAAATATGCAATACAGTATTATTAACTATAGTTGCCATGCTGTACCTTACATCTCTCAAAAAAGAAATTTTAATTACTTGCATATATAAATATATATAAAAAGATACATTTTTCTTAAACCATTAAGACCATATGTGTATTCAATTTTGTAAACATTTAAAAACTGGACATATTATAAGCATTTTATGAAAAGACTGTTTTGGAAAGAGGATGAACATGATGGAGGTGATGAGATAATTAACATTGACTTAGTGATTCCTCTGTGCCAGACACTGTTCTAACCACTCTGCTTATGTTCATTCAATTAATCTTCACATCAATCCTATGATGATGTAGGACTCTTATTCCCACGTTACAGATAAAGAAGCTGTAGGAGAGAGATAAGAAACTTTACCAATGTTCCGTAACTAGTAAGTAGGTATATATATTTTAAAGCATTTTCATACATCAACAAAGTATTTCGTAAATTCCACTTTAAATGATTGAGTAGAATTTCATTACATGAAAACACCATAATTTGCAATTATTGTTAAATATTGAGATTGTTTCCATTTTGAGTATCTTCAAATAATGCTGCTATGAGCCTCTTTGTGGGCAATTTTAATTATTTCCTCATGATAGGTATCTGGACATAAACTGATGTGTCAAGGGGTGGAGATTTTTATGGAGTTACATTGCTGATTGCTTTCCAGAAAGACAGTGCCCAAAGCAAAAATAGTGCTCTCTCTATATTTTTAATTTAGTGACATGGATTTTATTGTTGTTGTTGTTGCCAATCAATGGAATTGCTCATAGCATACAGAAAATTAGGGCTAGAAGGTACTTCCATTCTCAGATGAGGAAACTGAATGAACTAATCAATCCTAGTACTTAGGGTCTTCTTTGTTTTTCTTGGCAACCTTTGTCACTATTTGTTATTCATGACAGTTGATCCAGTGACAGATATGTGTATTTTATACATTAGTTTCTACATAGATCCAATCCTATCTAGTAGTGAAACAGAGCAGCAAAATAAACTAACTAGACAACTAGGTCATGTTCTACAGTAATCTTTCCTTATCTGTGAGAAATACTTTCCAAGAACCCCATAGGATGCCTGAAACCGTGGATAGTACTGAACCTTATATATACTATGTTTTTTCCTATACATACATACCTATGATAAAGTTTAATTTATAAATTAGACATAGTAAGAGATTAACAAGACAAAATAGAACAATTATAACAATATATTGTAATGAAAGTTACCATAGATGTTAGCAACCTCAGCATACGATTTGTTTTTTTCCTTATCAAATTGAGAACTTTCACCTTTTCACTTAAAGGAAGCACTTTACGGCTCTCTGTGGCATATCTGAATTGCCAGCATCGGTACTCTTGCATTTTGGGGGTCATTATTAAGTAAAATAAGGGTTAGTTGAACAGCAGCACTATGATACTGTGACAGTGGATCTGATACCAAGATGGCTACTAAGTGACTAAATGGCAGTGGTGTGTACAGAGTGGATACAAAGGGATCCGCTGAACAAAGGGATGATTCATGTCTGGGAGGGATGAAGTGGGGGCAGTGTGAGATTTCTTCCTGCTGCTCAGAATGGCACACAATTTAACTCTTAGGAATTATTTATTTCTGGAATTTTCCATTAATATTTTTAGACCTCAGTTGACTGCAGGTGACTGAAACCGAAGAAAGTAAATAAACAGGAAGTAAATAAGAGGATAAGGGGGAAGTACTGCATTAGCAAAGTTGATCCACGTTATGTGACATTAAAACAGAAAAACAAAACATACAAGCAAGGTAGGAAATTAACTCTGTTGGTTAGGTTAGCAAATTTGATTGACACTCAATTCTAAAGTTAAGAGCATGTTGAGAACAGCCCCTTGTTACAGGTCTTCCGGGAGTTAACAGGGTTTTCTTCTTTCCTGGTTCCTGGATGTACTGTAAGTGTAGATAAGAAAGGTGCACTGGACATTGAATTAAGTATAAAATGTTTCCTGCACATGGAAACTTGGCTACATGATAAAAAATCAGGTCTATCATGGGAGCGTGTAAAAATTTGACTTTGAATTGTTTCTAGAGCTGCATTTTTAGTCTTGCAAAGATTTATAGGATAAGGAGAGTTGCTTCTAATTCCTTAAAGGATTGAGTTGTAGCCTGGATGATACCAAAGGACTGACACTTCCATCCACCTATGCTGGAATGTTTTTCTTTCCCTCTGGGTACATTTAGCTTAGAAGAGAAAGTCTAAAAACAATTCCTCTCAGGCTCTGAATATCAGCTTCCCTTTTGGCCAAATTTCTGATCATAAAGTTATTAAATTCTTTCAAATATCCTGTCAGGTTTTGGACAGGACAAACAGTAAATATTTCTGGCAGTATTAAACAACACCATGACCTGAGAGGCTTCTTCAAGGAGAGTGCAAGAGAGATTATCTTCACAAGGTCTACAGCCACTCTTAAGATCAATAACCCATGGCCTGGATTTGGAAAGGAAGGGACAACAGGAAATTTTATTTTTCTCTCTCTGCTGGGTACTACACACAGATATCTGGGAGTGCTGACTCTGGTAAGAATTCTCACCTTTAGCCAGCTTCTGCCAGTTTTTCCCAGGATCCCATCTGCGGGCTTGGAGTGACATTT
>NW_025794511.1:0-933 GCF_021613505.1 Equus quagga | reverse complement strand
GGATCCAAATTGGCGCACCCCGGGCTGCCGAGAAGAAGAATGTATGAACTTAACTGCTGCGCCACTGGGCCAGCCCCTTGGGCTGGTTACTTTTAAAAACTGCAGACATGGGGGCTGGCCCCGTGGCCGAGTGGTTAAGTTCACTCGCTCCGCTGCAGGCGGCCCAGTGTTTCATTGGTTCGAATCCTGGGTGCAGACATGGCACTGCTCGTCAAACCACGCTGAGGCAGCATCCCACATGCCACAACTAGAAGGACCCATAATGAAGAATATGCAACTATGTACTGGGGGGGCTTGGGGAGAAGAAGGAAAAAAATAAAATCTTTAAAAAAAACTGCAGACATGAAAGAAACTCTGAAAATTAGAAGTTATCCTTTCTTAAGAGACATTTACATTTGTAAAAGAAATCTCCATGTTTAAATGTGTTTTTCTCTCTGTACCAGGAAGGGGGGATGACCTTATCTCTAGAAACTCTCATCAATGCAGAAGGCAAGGACTTAAAGATGCATAATAACCTTACTCTTGTTTACTGTGTTTTTCTGGTAATCTCCCATAACTGGCTTCCCTCACTCCCCAAATCCTCCTTTGTCTTTAGATGAGGATGGTATTTAAGGTGAGAGCTTCTGCCATTTTGGTGAGTTACTCAGTTTTTCTGGGTCTCTCCCATGTATACATGTTAGAAAGCTTTGTTTAATTTTCTCCTGTTATTGCCTCATGTGAATTTAATTCATTGTCTGGCCAGAAGGACTCAGAGCGGGTAGAGGAAATGTCTTCCTCCCCTACAACAGCCTAGGGGGCTGCAGGTGGGAATGGAATTAGCATTACCCATTGTTTCAGAATTTAGACATGGCCGGTCAAAAGATATTTATGCTGCAGCTAGAACCAGATCTCAAAACCAAACCAAACCAAGCCAAGCCAAGAGCACTTCTGTGA
>NW_025794510.1:0-12898 GCF_021613505.1 Equus quagga | reverse complement strand
GGAAGGAAAGATGGAGGCAGGAGAGAAGGAGGGAGGGAAGGAGGGAAAGAGGGAAAGAAGGAAGGAGAGGATTAGGAGGGTAGGACAGGTGGTCTTGGGCTCCCTTCATCCCTTTGATGGCGAGCACCAGGTTGGAGTATTTCCAGGGGGCGATACCAGGTAGAAACACCTGAGCCGGGCCGTTGTCCCTGGGTGTTGGAGAGGCAGGTCCCATGGAGCCTGGGAAGACAAGGCCAAGATGACCCCTTCTGCAGATCAGGGCATTGGGCCGACTGCTGGAGGGGTGGCTTTAGCCAGAGAAGACTGAGAATGTAGGATGGGGACATCTCCGTCCCAGAGGGCTGTGTGAGAAAGCCACTGGGGGGGCCCTCGGCCTGTTTGGACAGACACGAGATGGGGACCCTTGGAGAGGTCCAGCACGGCCCTTCTGCTGGATGAGGGGTGGCTGGGTGGGGCATCGAGTGGAAGGAGTGTGGCAGTGACTGGGGGTTGGGGAGCACTGGGCAAGGTGGACAGGGCACTCAGGGAGCCTGAGAGACCTCTGCCCCCACTGCCTGCTGGGCCAATGGTCGTTTGCCTCGCCAGGCTGGGGTGCAAGGGCGCAGCACGGGAGACATCCTTTCATGGGGTTGAGACCCCTGGGCAGGGCGACGACAGTTGGCAGAGGCCCCTCCTGCAGGACCACCTGAGCCGCTTCAGCTGCCTCTGGAGGATCCTGAGGGCGGTGGCCGGGCCGGGGCCTGGGGACGAGCCTGGGGGCGGTCTGGGCTGCTCACACTCCGTCCTGCTGCTCCCCAGAGGGCAGAACGCGCAACCACGGCCACAACGTCTGCAGCACCTGGGGCGACTTCCACTACAAGACCTTCGATGGTGACGTCTTCCGCTTCCCCGGCCTCTGCGACTACAACTTTGCCTCGGACTGCCGTGACACCTACAAGGAGTTTGCTGTGCACCTGAAGCGGGTCCCGGGCCGCGAGGGGGGCAGCCCCCAGGTCAAGTACATCCTGCTGACCGTCAAGGACGACACGGTCTACCTCACCCCCAAGCTGGCTGTGCTGAACGGGGCCATGTGAGTGTGGTCAGGCAGCGTCCCGCCCACATCCTAGAAAGGGGGCCCTGTGGCTCCTGTGAGCAAGCATGAGCCTGGCCAGCCCCCACAAGCCCCTCTCTACCCCAGCACAAGGCTAAGGAGAGCACTGGGGTTTGAGTTCAGGTCATTGATTCATTCAGCAAACACTGATGAGCCCCATGGGTGAAGGACCGGGGAGGGGGCCTTATTTCTCCCACAGTCTTACAGATCCATGGCTCGGAGCCCACCAGGCTCTGGGCATGTGTGGGGGACAGGTGGCCATCCTGGTGGGGGTGGCCTGGCAGCCTCTGGGGAGGAGGCCCTGTGCCCTGCTGTGCCAGGCTAGAGGTACAGATGCCCTGCGGGGGAGGGCCTGTGGGGGCCCCCAGCCCACCACCCCAGCCTTCGTCCCCCATTGTGTCCGGAACAATGGAGCCTAAGTGCATTCCTGCCTGGCGGCTCCCCACCTGCAGGGTCCGCCCTCTCCCTGTGCCAGGGGATCTTGTTTCCCTTAGAGGCTGCAGCCCTGGCAGCCAGCCCCAGTCTCAGGGTGGGGGTGGGTACAGGGCCCACGGAGGCAGAGTTTGGGGTGAGCACAGAGCCTGGGCCCACCCTAGGTGGTGGATGGAAAAGCCCCTCCCCACTCTCAGGGCTGTCATGGGGCTCCTGCCCAGGACAGACCCAGAGGAGGGGTGCAGAGACGGAGAACGGCAGGCAGGGTGTGGCTTCCTGTGAAGGAGCCCGGCCAGCCCAGGTGGAGAGGGTCTCTGGTCACTGCTGAAGTCCCCCGAGAGGGAGGACAAGGCCTTTCGTGACCACAGGGCAGGAGCTGGCCTGGCAGGGCTGGCTGAGAGGCTGAGGCCAGGCCACCCAGCCCACAGCCTCAGTGGCCTCTGTGTAGCGGAACCCCTGGGCCTGGCTGGGCAGGTGTGTGGGCTGGCTTGTGACCCTGGTGCCCCCCCCAGGGTCAGCACCCCACACTACAGCCCTGGGCTGCTCATCGAGAGGAATGACGCCTACATCAAGGTCTTCTCCCGTGCTGGCCTCACCCTCATGTGGGACCGGGAGGACTCGCTCATGGTGGGTGCCGCCCCAGCGCCACAGGGCCCTGGGGGCCGAGGGGACTCCATCAGACCTCTGGGACTCCAGGGCAGCAGAGGGGAGCCAGTGGTCCCATCCTCACCAAGAGGGGGGTCCAGGGTGGGCTGGGAGTGTTGAGCGGCCCCCGTCTGCTGGTGGAGAAGGCTGGTGGCAGAGGCGGGGCCACGCAGCCTACCCTGGCAGGGCACCTTCGGCGGCTCGGGTGGTGGTCCAGCCCTCCCCATCTCCCAATCCCCTCCTGGTCCTCAGTGATGCCAGGACACCCCCTGGCTGATCCCAGCCCTCTTGCCACTCCATTCAAACAAGTTGTGGGTGCTGCCTGGCCATGGCGGCTCACCTGCTCTCTCTTCCCCTGGCAGCTGGAGCTGGACAGTAAATTCCAGAACCACACATGCGGGCTCTGTGGGGACTACAACGGCCTGCAGAGCTACTCCGAGTTCCTGTCTGATGGTGAGGGCCTCCTCGGGGGCTTAGGGGGCAGGTGTGTGCAGACTCCCGGGTGCCCCTCGCTGACCGGCTGTGCCCCCCTCAGGCCTGCTCTTCAGTGCTGTCCAGTTTGGGAACATGCAGAAGATCAACAAGCCCGAGGTGGTGTGCGATGACCCCGAGGAGGGGCAGACCCCTGAGTCCTGCTCTGAGCACGTGAGTGGCTGGCCGGGGACCCTGCCCAGGGGAGGAGCTGTTCCTGGGTGGGGACCCTATGGGAGCAGTGCCCACCCCATTCCCTAGAGGGCCTTGTGCCCGCTGGTCTCTGCTGGGGACCCCCGGCGGTGTGGAAGGGAGAAGGGAGGAGGGTGTGAGTAGCCCCTGCCCACCACCCCTGTGTGCCCACCAGCGCGCCGAGTGCGAGAAGCTGCTGACAGCCGCGGCCTTCAAGGACTGCCTGGGCCTGGTGCCGCTGGAGCCGTACGTGAAGGCCTGTGCGCAGGACCGCTGCCAGTGCCCCTCGGGCGCCTCCTGTGTCTGCAGCACCCTGGCCGAGTTCTCCCGCCAGTGCTCGCACGCCGGCGGGCGCCCCGGGAACTGGAGGACTGGCACTCTCTGTCGTAAGCGCCATGCGCATGAATCGGGAGGGCGGGGACCCAGGGGCACGTGAGGGACAAGCCACCAATCCACAGGGAGCATTGAGGCCGGCAAGCCCAGGGCAGGGCAGCCTGGTGCCCTGGACAGCAGCCTCGTCTCTGCCCACCCTGGAGGCGGCCTTGGCTTTGGCATGGGAGACAAAAACCATCGGGGCTGGAGCCTAGAGCCCCCTGGGTGCACGCCATATGCGGGTGCAGACCCTCTAGCCCCCCTGCCCACTTCCTCCACGCTTGGTGTGAGTGCCGGCTCAGGGGCCGTCCTCTGCCCTTCTAGCCAAGAGTTGCCCTGGGAACATGGTTTACCTGGAGAGCGGCTCGCCCTGCATGGACACCTGCTCACACCTGGAGGTCAGCAGCCTGTGTGAGGAGCACCGCATGGACGGCTGTTTCTGCCCTGAAGGTGTGCGCTGGGGCACCCACGGGCGTGCGGGCGTGGGTGGGGCACTGCCCTGTTGCGGCCCACCCTTGCCGAGGGGCCCTGGGACCAGTGGCCTTGGGTTTTTGGCTGCACCAGGGGGAGAGCCATGCTGGGATGGTGGTGCCGGGTGGTGGGGGCAGCGATGGCACAGGAAGCGAGGCACGGTGCCCCCACTGAAATCGAGGGACAAGGAACAGGGAGAAAGGGCACAAATGCTGAAGTTCCCACCTCATTCACACACGATGACCGCTTCTGGGAGTCTGGGGGGAAGGAACCTTCCTGGTTGTCACCCCTCGACTGACCTCCTCCTGTCCGGCCCACGGAGCCTGGAGGACCCCAGGAAGGAGCCGGACTCTCAGGCCCCCATGGCATGCCCCTGACCAGACACTGTGTGGGGACCATGGTGTCGCCCAAAGGACCAGAAGTGCTTGTGGGAGGGAGGCCTGGCTGGTAGCCCCACCTCGGGGATTCCGCCATCTTCCGGAGGCTGTCCCACGGCTGTGGCTTCGGCAATGGCAGCCCCATTGTGGGGAATCTGGCACTTTCCGAGGCCAGTGAGTGTAACATCCCGCCCGGCGCTGTCCCAGGCACCGTGTACGATGACATTGCGGGCAGCGGCTGCATCCCCGTGAGCCAGTGCCACTGCAAGCTGCAGGGACATAAGTACGCGCCCGGCCAGCAGATCACCAAGGACTGCGAGCAGTGGTGGGTCCCAGGGGCCAGGGCTGGGGGCCAGATTGTGGAGGGTCCTGGGGATCTGGGCTGGGGGCCCGGCGGCCTAGGGGAAGCAGCTGGTCCTGACCCTGGGCCCCACTGCCTGCAGCGTGTGCAATGCCGGCCGCTGGGTGTGCAAAGACCGGCCGTGCCCCGGGTCCTGTGCGCTGGAGGGTGGCTCCCACATCACCACCTTTGACGGGAAGAGGTACACCTTCCACGGGGACTGCTACTACGTGCTGACCAAGGTAGGCGGGTGTGGCGGGCAGGCAGGCACGTGTGGGGAGCTGGCTCTCCCTGCTCCCCTGCTCGTTCAGTGTCTCCGCCCTCCCCGCAGAGCGACCACAATGACTCCTACGCCCTCCTTGGCGAGTTGGCCGTCTGCGGCTCCTCGGACAAGCAGACCTGCCTGAAGACGGTGGTGCTGCTGGCCGACAAGAAGCAGAACGTGGGTACCCCGCCCCTGCCCTGCCGGCACCCCCGGGGGCTCCATGGCCCTTAGCCCCACCGTCCCTTGGCCTTTCCCTCAGGTGGTGGTCTTTAAGTCGGACGGCACTGTGCTCCTGAACGAGCTGCAGGTGAACCTACCCCACGTGGCAGGTGAGTCCTGCTCAGCGGCCCTGTTGGTTGGGGTGTCCCCCTGCAGCACCAGACCCTCTTGCTGAAGATGGTGGTCCCGGGGCGGGCCTGCCGAGCAGCCCCTCTCCGCTCCTCACTGCCCCTCCCCGCCCCACCTGGCAGCGAGCTTCTCCATCTTCCAACCGTCCTCGCATCACCTCATCGTGAACACCGCCTTCGGCCTCAGGCTGCAGGTCCAGCTGGTGCCGGTCATGCAGCTCTTCCTGACGCTGGACCAGGCCGCCCAGGGCCGCGTGCAGGGTGAGTGGCCCCGCCTGCTCACCCCACAAAGCCCCACGTGGGGCCTACCCTGCCAGGCCCTTCCCAACCTGGTCCCTCGGCCCCTCAGGCCTCTGTGGGAACTTCAATGGCCTGGAGGGTGATGACTTCCAGACGGCTGGCGGGCTGGTGGAGGCCACGGGGGCGAGCTTTGCCAACACCTGGAAGGTCCAGTCGAGCTGCCCCGACAAGCTGGACTGGCTGGACGACCCCTGCTCCCTCAACATCGAGAGCGGTGAGGCAGATGGGGTTCCCGGTGGGACGTGGCGGGTGGGTGGAGGCGAGATGGCCTGCCCCACTCAGGGCCCGCCTGCTACTTTCTGCCAAATGTGTGGTTTATGGTGGCCCATGATGGCAGCCCACCAAGTGACCTGGCAGAGGGACTGGACCTGCCAATGGCTGGGTGGTGGCCCTCCTCCAGCGACTGGCCTGGTGCCATGACAGGATACCCTCCCACCCGCTGTGCTGCCTAGCTCGTCCTGGGAGGCAGAGAGGGTGGGTGGTGGGCGCCCCTGTCTCGTAAGAGGCACTGTCCTGCGCTGAGTTGGCCTGGAGGGGGACCGGCTCAGTCCACAGTGGGGACAGTGTCTGCTCCAGCCTGGGCCACCAAGCAGCCAGACTCAGGGCACTTGCTGGAGGGGCCACCCCTGAGGTTCTGACCGGCCTCTGCAGCCAACTATGCCGAGCATTGGTGCTCCCTGCTGAGGAAGACGGAGTCCCCCTTTGGCAGGTGCCACTCGGTTGTGGACCCGGCCGAGTACTACAAGGTGGGTGGGACCCGCACCTGCACTCCCCAGCCCCTGCTCCGTGACAGGAAGGTGTGCCCAGTGCGCCTGGCTGAGCTTGACTGGCTGCCTGTGAGGCTCCCGCTAGGGGCTGCTGAGTGTATGTGTGTGTGTAAGCATGTGTGTGAGTGTGCATACATGTATTGTCTCTGTGCACAGGTGTATGTTTGTGTACATGTGTGTGTGGGCATGTGTGAGTGTGTGTACAGGTATGCGTTTATACGTGTGGAAGTGGGAGTTTAAGCGTGCTCATGTGTGTATATGTGTGGGTGCACATATACTCGTGCGTGTCCAGGAGTGCTTGCACACATGTGTGAGTTCCCAAGCCCAGCTCCCTCCCTCACTACCCTGCCTCGGTTTATCCCCAGAGGTGCCTGTACGACACGTGCAACTGCCAGAACAATGAGGACTGTCTCTGTGCCGCCCTGTCCTCCTACGCCCGTGCCTGTGCCGCCAAGGGCGTCATGCTGTGGGGCTGGCGGGAAAACATCTGCAGTGAGTGCTGTCCCCTGCCGGCGTCCTGGGCTCGGGGTCCTGGCTTCTCCATGGGGCAGGGGGCTGGCTTCAGCCTTTGTTCAGCCACTGTCCCCGGTGGCAGCTCACCCTGAGTCCAGGGAGAGGGATCGGTCCACCACAGGCAGGTGACACGGTTTCCAGCTTCCTCTACCCGGAAGGCGGGAAACCAGCAGTCGGCTGCTCCCTGCCAGCGGGGAGGGGTCCGAACTGTGGCCGCTGCCAGTTTGCCCGGGCAGGGAGGCATGTGTGGCAGGCCACCTGTGCAGCTGGGGCGGCCCCAGGATGACAGCTCTGCTGGCCACCTGCGGGGACATGGCTGGGGCTGTCCCTCGCGCCCTCACGCTGGCCCTGCCCCTCTGCAGACAAGGACGTGGGCTCCTGCCCCAACTCGCAGATCTTCCTGTACAACCTGACCACCTGCCAGCAGACCTGCCGCTCGCTGTCCGAGGCTGACACCCACTGCCTCCAGGGCTTCGCGCCCGTGGACGGCTGCGGCTGCCCCGACCGCACCTTCCTGGACGAGAAGGGTCGCTGTGTGCCCCTGGCTAAGTGCTCCTGCTACCACCGAGGCCTCTACCTGGAGGCGGGGGAGGTGGTCTTGAGGCAGGAGGAGCGGTGGTGAGTGGCCTGGTTCTGGGAGGGAGGGCACCGGGGGGCGGGCAGGGCCAGCTCTACCTGGGGGAGCCCCCATCCCCACTCCTCCCCACAGAGTCTCTGGGCCTGTCCCCAAAGGGCCCCATTCACCTCCCACTCTCCCTGCAGCATGTGCCGCAACGGGAGGCTGCACTGCAATCCAGTCAAGCTGATTGGCGAGGGTAAGTGAATGCGGCCTGAGCCTGGCCCCCTGCCCCCTGCCCCCTGGCCCTTGGCCTGCTCCCCCTACCCCCTCTCCATTCTGCCTGAGCCCGCCAGCCATCAACTTCAGCTGAGCTGGGGTGGTCCCTCTGTCGGCAGCCTGCAAAGCCCCAAAGATCCACATCGACTGCAACAACCAGACCGCGCTGACCATCCGGAACCCCCGTCCCCTCAGCTGCCAGACGCTGGCTGCAGGCTACGTGAGTGCTGGGACCACCGTGGAGGGGAGGGTCGAGCCGTTGTGCCCGTGGAGGGGTGGGGTGTAGCTGGGGCAGCCTTGGCTCCCGCCCTGATCCTGAGGCTGCTGTGCCAGGTCCTGAGGACCCATGAGGCTCGCTGACCCCTCCTGTCCCTGAGGCCTGGTGGTGGCCTGCAGGCCCCGCTTAGCCTCCCGGAGTCACAGGGGCCAGACTAGGGGCCCCTGGCAGGCAGCACTCACGTGTCTCCCTGACCAGTAGTGGAGGTGCCCAAGGTGGAGGGGCTCCAGGGGTGGGCCAGACAGAGGGATCAGGGTCGGGGGAGGGGGAGGGACACAAGAGGAGTCTGCAGGGTCAGAGGAGGGGCCAGGCCACGGCAGCCAAGATCCCGGGCCTGGCATCTAATGCCTGAACCCCGCTCCGCGGCCACCCCACAGTACCAGACAGAGTGTGTGAGTGGCTGCGTGTGCCCCGAAGGGCTGATCGACGACGGCCGAGGCGGCTGCGTTGTGGAGGAGGACTGCCCCTGTGTGCACAACAAGGGCTTCTTCTCCCGCGGGGACAAGATCAAGGTGGACTGCAACACCTGGTGAGTGGCCTGGCCCGGCTGCCCACCAGTTGGAGCGTGTCCTGCAGGCCAGGCAGAGGGTCGGGGTTGCTCCCCATGGGGCCAACCGGGTCCTGCAGGGCCACGTGGCCCTCCACCTGGTGGGCAAGCCCCAGGCCAGTATCGGAAGGGCGCTGGGGTGGCACTTGCTGGGCTGGTGCGGGTTTGCAGGCATCGTGCATGAGCTGCCTGTGGAGGTGTCTGGACTGTGCCCTGGCCTCGCCCAAGCCACCCTCCGAACAGGGCTGTGAGGCCCTGGGCCCTGTGGCGCCTCCAGTCCCCTCTCCTACTCTCCTCAGTACCTGCCAGAGAGGACGCTGGGCGTGCACCCAGTCTGTGTGCCACGGCACCTGTGTCATCCACGGGAGCGGCCACTACATTACCTTTGATGGGAAGTACTACAACTTCGATGGACAGTGCTCCTACGTAGCCGTTCAGGTGAGGCCAGGGCACCCCCAAGGCCTGCACCCGCTTGCGTCTTTGCTCTGCTGGTCCTGAGCTCTCAGTGGAGGCTCCTGTGGGTATGAGGGGCCAGCCCTTCCTCCACCCTCCCATCCAGTGACCCTCCCTCGGGTGCATGGTGGGTGTGGGTGTGCATTGAAGGCATTGGAGGTGGGTGAGGTCCCTCATGTGGCATGGTTATCCCCTCTCGACAGAGGAGGGGCTGAGGCTCAGCTGGGGTGGGGCTCCCGGGGGGGGGTCACCTATGGCCTGGCTGGCCTGGCTCATACCCCACTGTGGGCCCCCAGGACTACTGCGGCCAGAACTCCTCGCTGGGCTCCTTCAGCATCATCACTGAGAATGTCCCGTGTGGCACCACGGGCGTCACCTGCTCCAAGGCCATCAAGATCTTCATCGGGGTGAGTGCTGCCCATCCCCAGGGATGTGAGGGTCCTTGGGGACCCTTGGACCTGGCCAGTGACCGGGCCTCTCCCCTGGGCACAGAGGACAGAGCTGAAGCTGGAGGACAAACACCGCGTGGTGATCCAGCGCGACGTGGGCCACCATGTGGCCTACACCACGCGGGAGGTGGGCCAGTACCTGGTGGTGGAGGCCAGCATCGGCATCATCGTCATCTGGGACAAAAGGACCACCATCTTCATCAAGCTGGCCCCCTCATACAAAGTACGCAGCCTCCCCTGCCCACCAGGCCTCTGCAGGGCTGGTCCTGCACGCACACAGGGCCTCCCAGGCACAGCGGGGCCGTACCCCTCCCTCCCTCGAGCCCCCTCACGAAGCCCCTGGCTCGCTGGTCTCCGCAGGGCACTGTGTGCGGCCTGTGCGGGACCTTCGACCAGCGCTCCAACAATGACTTCACCACGCGGGACCACATGGTGGTGGAGAGCGAGCTGGATTTCGGGAACAGCTGGAAGGAGGCCCCCACCTGCCCGGACGTGAGCGCCACCCCCGAGCCGTGCACCCTGAACCCACACCGCCGCTCCTGGGCCGAGAAGCAGTGCAGCATCATCAAGAGCCCGGTCTTCAGCACCTGCCACAGCAAGGTGGGGTGGGGCGCGAGTGGCGGGCACGGGAGAGGCCGGGCGCGGGCAGCATCTACCCGCCTGGTGTGCACACTGGGAGTCAGTCGGTTGTTTCACCTCTAGCTTCAGCGCCTCCTCTGTGTCCTTTGGACTCACGACCAGAGGTCCAGCTTTCCCTCTGAGAACTCTGGCTGGACCCCCAGCCTCCTGTACCTTCCAGGATGGAGAAAGGGCACACAGCTTCTAAGACCCGATGGTCCTCAGCTCCAGGCAGTGGGGGCGAGGGAGCAGGTTCAGGGCGGCCCGTCTTACGGCAGAAGACCCTGGGGTCCTGAGGGTCTGTGTGGCCAGAGTTGGCCAACCGTGTCTAGACCTCACCTGTCAGCCCCACTGGAGGCCTGGGAAGCTAAGTGCTGGGTGACGGCCCCTTGTCCCAGGAGTGGGGCTGGCCTCGTGGTCCTGAGGTCCTCTGGCCGCAGGGGTAGGCCTGGCCTCATGGAGCAATATGGGCCCAGAGCACATGGTGGCTTCTCCCCTAGGTGGACCCCACGCCCTTCTATGAGGCCTGTGTCTACGACTCGTGCTCCTGCGACTCGGGCGGCGACTGCGAGTGCTTCTGCTCTGCCGTGGCCACCTATGCCCAGGAGTGCACCAAGGAGGGGGCCTGTGTGTTCTGGAGGACGCCGGACCTGTGCCGTGAGTGTCCGCCCATCCTGGGCCTGGGTGCCAGTAGGGTGGGTGGCGCTCCTTACCCCTGCAAGGGATGGGGTGTATGTGGTCCCCTGCCTGCCTCCCCCAAACCAAGGATCCAAGTGTCCTTCCTTGGGGCCACTGTGCTGCCTGGGGTGGCAGGAGGGAGCTGGCCCCTCCCGGCCTGTCCCCCGACCCGGCCTCAGCACTCGCCGAGTCTGACCTCAGCTCCCTCCTCCCCAGCCATATTCTGTGACTACTATAACCCCCCGAATGAGTGTGAGTGGCACTACGAGCCTTGTGGGAACCACAGCTTCGAGACCTGCAGGACCATTAATGGCATCCACTCCAACATCTCCATGTCCTACCTGGAGGGTGAGCGGGGCCTCCTGGGGAGCAGTGGCCTGCCTTGCCCTGCTGTCCTGGGGCCAAAGGGCAGTGTCCTCTGTAGACCCTTGGGGTCACCCTGAGAGAGGTTCTGTGGGGGCTGGGGACCCTGAGTCCCAGGGTGGGCCAGGTTCACCTTCTGCAGAGTCTGTTTGTTGATTGCACAGTGGGTTGGAGACTGAGCTATGACCCTGCCCTCTTGGGGGGAGGCAGAAAAGAAGCAGGTTAACAGGCACTGGGTGTTGTCGGGAGCAGAGAGTGCTATGGGACCTGCAGAGCAGGACGAGGGGGAGGGAGCTTTCAGAGGTGGGTCTGGGAGGCCTCTCCAGGGCCTTTGATCTGAGAACCAGCGACATGAAGGACTGAGCCGTGAAGTCTGGGGAGGGAGCCTCCTACCTCGTGGGAGGGACGATATCAGGTCAGGGGCCCAGGGTGCAACACTGGAGGCTGGGCAGGGCCTGGCTGTCCCTCAGCAGGTGGGCAGGACCTAGCTGTCACTTTGGCCATGTTGCAGTGTGCAGGGCCCAGCTGGGGGGATGCAGGTCCCTGCCTTTCCAGTCCCTGACCTTTCCATAGGGACATCCTGCAGAGAAGGACCTGCCAGAGTGGGGCCCATGGGTGGGGTCTGGTGGACATGGGGTCCTCCACCATGGTCCAAGCCCTGTGCCCTGTGCCCACTAGGCTGCTACCCCCGGTGCCCTAAGCACAGGCCCATCTATGACGAGGACCTGAAGAAGTGCGTCAGAAGAGACGAATGTGGCTGCTATATCGAGGACACCCACTACCTACCTGGAGCGTCTGTTCCCACGGATGACATCTGCCAGTCTTGGTACCTAGGGTCACATCATGGTGGACATGGGGCAGGGCAGCACACACACAGGCACACGCACACGTGCTCACATGCATGCGCCTGTGACACGGCCACACACCCCTACAGGTGCACATGCACCCACGAGCATACACATCCATGCATCCACGCACAGGCACACAAAGTGTTCACGTACACAAAAGTGGACACAACACACATGCTGTCACACACGCACACCTCTGGGTCACACGTGCGTGGATGCACATGCACACACTCACACACAGGAGCCACGGCGTGGGGACCAGCCTCCTTCTGGGGAAGAGGCAGGCCTTCCTTCTTGGCATCCCTTCTGCATCCAACTTTTGCCTGCCTCGCCTCGTCCCAACTCTGCACAGTTAACACGGGTGGCTCCTCTGGGGTGGGTCTTCGGGGCAGTGCCCAGGGCTTTGGTGGGCCTGAGGTGCGTGGCCACAGGGGTTGGCATCGGGTGCGTGGTTGCAGGGGGCGTGGCCTCAGGGTGTGGCAGGGAGGGTGGAGCCTGGGGAGAGGTGACTTTCCTCCTTTCCTGGGGTCTGAAGCTGCAGCACTTCCCTTCCAGCATGTGTACCGACTCCTCGCAGGTCATCTGCCAGCCCGAGGAAGGTAAGCTGCCCTCTGCGGCTGGCCCTGAGGCAGAAGGCCGGGCCCCACTCAGAAGAGCCCACGGCTGCCCTGTCCCTGGACCCTGGACACTCAGTCTCCTCCTCTGCCGCGTGGACCCCGGGGGCCCTTCCAAGCTCAGAGCTGCCTGATGGGCAGCAGCCCCTTGGGGCTCACATCCTGATGCTCCCCGTGGCAAATGCCCTCCTGTGACCCAGCTTCTCCGTCCTGATGGGGGTGCTTAGGGTTCTGGGGTGGGGTCCCTATGGGGCATTGGTTTGCCGCTTGCTGGAGACAGGGGACAGCGCACCTTTCCCTTCTTGGGACAAGCTGGGGGTTTCTTGTGAGTCTTGCTCCCAAAGTGTTGACGTCATCCTCCCTCCCATCCCCCAGGAAAGATTCTCAACTACACCCAGGACGGCTGCTTCTGCTACTGGGAGCTATGTGGCCCCAACGGGACGGTGCTGCAGCACTTCAACACCTGTGGATGCACCCCTACACCCTCAACCTCCTCCACACCCATCAGCACGACCCCTGTCCCCTCCACCACCGCCACCACCATCACCACAACCACCCCCACCTCCAGCACAGGTGAGGCCCCCTTTCCTCCTGGGGCTCCTGCCTCCCCTGCACCCTGAGTCCAGCAGCAAAG
>NW_025794509.1:0-3314 GCF_021613505.1 Equus quagga | reverse complement strand
TTAACAGAATCCAGCAGCTCAGTCAAAGAATAGCACATAATAATCCAGATTGTCCAATATAAGGAAATCAATTAATCATTTATTATCATAATAGATTTAAGGAGAAAAATTATAGGATCATCTCTACAGACACTAAAAAGTTATTTGACAAAACGTTCTACCAACCTTGTTGGAAACATTTAATGAAATAGACGCCATGGATACTTCCTGAATATGATTTTTAAAGACGTGCTCACACTAACTTATTTATATGTGTGTGTGTGTGTGTCTGTGTGCATGTCAGCCCCAAATGCAGCACACTATTTAGTAGAGAAACACTGGGAGCTTTATCTCTAGAGACCCGAACAAGACAGCATTTCCACTAATACCACACAATCTATGATACTAATAGAGGCATTAGTCAGGAAAAATAAATCAGTGGTATAAAATCTGGAAAGGAGAATATAAAATTATTTGTAGATGATATGGTTGTAAAACTGGAAAATCCATGAGAATCAACTGAAAACTACTGCAAATAAGAAGAATTCAGAATTGTAACAAGATGCAAAATTCACATACAGTAATTATCAACCCTCCTGCATAGAAACAATTGTAACTTAAATTATATAATGAAAGGGAAGCCCTCACCTATGTCAGCAACAAAAGGATAAGACGTCGTGGCGTAAACTTAACAAGAAATAAATAAATGCTTCATGAGGAAAATGATAAAAGTGCACCCGAGCAAAAGCTAACATTTCCCAAAATGTTCATCAGATATTTGAACATAAAAGCTGATCGTGTCAGAAAACCAGCTATTTTATGAAAACATAGATGGTCTCCAGGTCTTGCACCAAGAAAATAAGAAAGAAAATTTTACTTCTTCCTTTCCAATTTGGATGCCTTGTATTTCTTTTTCTTGCCTAATTGCTGTCTCCCAACTTCCAGGACTATGTTGAATAGAATGGTGAAAGTAGACATCCCTGTCTTATTCTTTGTGCGTGTGTGTGCGCGCGCATGAGGAAGATTCGCCCTGAGCTAACGTGAGTTGCCAATCCTCCTGTTTTTTGCTTGAGGAAGATCAGCCCTGAGCCAACACCTGTGCCAACCCTCCTATACATTTGTATGTTGGATGCCTCCAAGGCTTGGCTGATGAGCCAGGTAGGTCCGCACCCAGGATATGAACCCACAAATCCCGGGCCACCAAAGCGGAGTGCGACTTGAACCACTCAGCCATGGGGCTGGCCCCTGTCTTATTCTTGAGCTTATAGAAAAAGCTTTATGCCTTACACTATTGAGTACGATGTTAGCTGTCAGTTTTTCAAATATGGCCTTTATCAGGTTGAAGAATTTCATCTTTTTTGAATCACTTTTACATCTTTTTCGTTCCCATTTCATTTTTTTATTGTAGTAAAATGTACATAAGTTTACCATTTTAAAGTATATAATTCGCTGGCATTAAGTGCATTCACTACCACCATTCATCTCTAGAACCTTTGCATCATTCCAAATGGAAACTATGTACCCATTAAATAGGAACTCCCCATTACCACCACCACCCTGCGGCCCTTGGTGACCACCTTTCTATTTCTGTCTCTATCATTTAACTACTCTAGATACCATATACAAGTGGAATCATGCAATATTTGTCTCAATTTTATTTTATGTAATTTGTCAAACTTCTCTTTTTACATCTCTTGTTCTCTCCACCTTTTGTTTTCCAATGTGACTTTCATCTTTGTTAAAGTGTTCTTTTTCTTTTCCATTCTTTCCTGAGTTTTAATCACTTGTTTGTCCTTTCCTGTTGTCTTATCATCTATTCTTTAATCTCTTACATCATTTCTTTGGGCTTTTTCCCCCCCCCCAAGATTATATTTCAACGTCTCAAGAGATTGTGAAAATTATACACCTGGCTGCTTCTTTTGTATAAGGTCTTTATTTCCTCTTCCTTATAGTTATTTATGTGTATGCACGTGTATAGTGTCTATGAATGGGTCCTATGTGACAAATAAAAATGGCAAGTAAAAGGATATATTGGAATATATGAGGAAGCCGTTGGCTATAAACCTAATTCGGTCTGACCTTGTCTTTCCAAAAGGGCCTTACTGAGGCCGTCGAGCATGCATTGTATATCTGCTTTAGAGATTCCCTGTGGCAAGAGCAAAGGCCCTTGAGATAGAGGTGCAACTTCCCTCCCTCTCCCAACGTTGGCATCTCCTTAAAGATTAAGCATCTTTCTTTAGTCTGGGAACCGATTGCAGCGCTCATCTGTGACCCCCCAGCCCGAGGCAACACACCTGCCACCCCGCGGCGTTCACTGAGACAGCAGACCTATCTGCCATTTCCATCGATCGCTATGCTGATAGAGCAGCCTCGTGACTATTGTAAAAGGGACATTTCAATCATATGTGAAACATACTCTTTGAGGGTATATAACCACCCTGTATACCCCCACTTCTTTGGAGTGCTCTGTTCCTTTGTGGAAAGACTCTCCCAGGTTATAATCCTAAGATCTAAGCTCAAAATAAACTCACCCAAATTTTCATTTATAGATTGGTTATGGATTATTTTCATTGACAGTTCTTGGCTTAGTCATGGCAGGATTTCAGAGGCCACCCACCGGAGGCCACCTGGAATCTACACTGAACCGGCATTCAGTACCAATAAGGGCCCATTGAGCCCCCCGGATCACTGCATTCTTCAGGTGACCTTGGTGAGTTCTCCTGAAACCCGGACCTCCTTATTTTAAGTTGATGGTCCAAGAGTTTATATGAGCTGGGTAAGATCTTAAGACTAGAGGTTTTGAGGGGTACCGGTACATTTCCTAGGTGGAGAAAAACCTAGAGAGAATTCCTAAGCCGCAGAAGCTTAGAGGAGCTTGCAGTGAGCTGGGTTGGTTGTCCTTTAAATTTGGCTTTAAATTGGAAAGAATTGTATTTATAAAGTCTGAACAAACTGCTTGATAGAGAAATGAGAGACTGAACGTGTACAGCTCTGAAGAAAAGGGACACTTGCTCCTCCCAGCCTTTGCCAAAAGGCGCCCTTAGGTGATTAAGGACCTCAGCGGGAGTGTCAGAGGATCAATCCTCACTACGTGCAGTGGTCCCATAGGGAACTCCACTCTCATTCACGGTAATTAATTACAGGCTCGTCTGGGGACGCACACATAAGGGCTGGTCACCCCAGCGCTCCGAGCTCCCACGGCAGTATTAGGCGGCCAGAGGGAAAG
The DNA here is from genome assembly GCF_021613505.1 of Equus quagga. Classification (NCBI taxonomy): domain Eukaryota; kingdom Metazoa; phylum Chordata; class Mammalia; order Perissodactyla; family Equidae; genus Equus; species Equus quagga. The sequence goes on along the minus strand of NW_025794509.1, from coordinate 109 downwards.
ACCGAGGCACGTAAGAGAGTGTTTACGACCTTTCTATAGGGAGTAACACTCACAAGCAGCACACTTCTGACCCACTACACTGTCCTTAGAAGTTGTTCAGACTTTATTT
>NW_025794508.1:0-3686 GCF_021613505.1 Equus quagga | reverse complement strand
CAAGGGTTCCCTTCTCTCCACACCCTCTCCAACATTTGTTGTTTCCTGTCTTGTTAATTATAGCCATTCTGACCAGAGTGAGGTGATACCTCATTGTAGTTTTGATTTGCATTTCCCTGACAGCTAATGATGTTGAGCATCTTTTCCTATGCCTGTTGGCCATCTGTATATGTTCTTTGGAGAAATCTCTGTTCAGATCTTTTGCCCATTTTATAATTGGATTGTTGATTTTTTTGTTGTTGAGCTGTGTGAGTTCTTTGTATATTTTGGATATTAACCCCTTATCTGATATGTGGTTTGCAAATATCTTCTCCCAATTGTTAGGTTATCTTTTCGTTTTGTTGACGGTTTCCTTTGCTGGGCAGAAACGTTTTAGTTTGATGTAGTCCCATTTGTTCGTTTTTTCTTTTGTTTCCCTCACCCGGTCAGACATGGGACTTGAAAATATACTGCTCAGACCAATGTCAAAGAGCGTACTGCCTATGTTTTCTTCTAGAAGTCTCATGGTTTCGGGTCTTACATTCAAGTTTTTAATCCATTTTGAGTTGATTTTTGTGCATGGTGTAAGGGAATGGTCTACTTTCATTCTTTTGCATGTGGCTGTCCAGTTTTCCCAACACCATTTATTGAAGAGACTCGCCTTTCTCCATAGTATGCTCTTGGCTCCCTTGTTGAATATTAGCTGTTCATAAACGTGTGGGTTTACTTCTGGGCTCTCAATTTTGTTCCATTGTTCTGTGTGTCTGTTTTTGTGCCAGTACCATGCTGTTTTGGTTACTATGGCTTTGTAGTATAATTTGAAATCGGGGAGTGTGATACCTCCAGCTTTGTTCTTTTTTCTGAGGAATCCTTTGGCTATTCGGGGTCTTTTGTTGTTCCATATAAATTTTATGATTCTTTGTTCTATTTCTGTAAAAAATGTTGTTGGAACTTTGATAAGGATTGCATTGAATCTATACATTGCTTTAGGAAGTATGGACATTTTAACAATGTTAATTCTTCTAATCCAAGAGCACGGAATATCTTTCCATTTCTTTGTGTCTTCTTTGATTTCTTTCAACAATGTTTTATAGTTTTCGCTGTACAGATCTTTCACCTCGTTGGTTAAGTTTATTCCTAGGTATTTTATTCTTTTTGTTGCAATTGTAAATGGAATTGTATTCTTAATTTCTCTTTCTGCTACTTCGTTGTTAGTGTATAGAAACGCAACGGACTTTTGTTCATTGATTTTGTATCCCTCAACTTGACTGTATTCCTTTATTATTTCTAAACGTTTTTCAGTGGACTCTTTAGGGTTTTCTAGATATAAAATCATGTCGTCTGCAGAATGACAGTTTCACTTCTTCTTTTCCAATGTGGATCCCTTTTATTTCTTTTTCTTGCCTGATTGTTCTGGCTAGGACTTCCAACACTATGTTAAATAAGAGTGGTGACAGTGGGCATCCTTGTCTAGTTCCTGTTCTTAGAGGGATAGCTTTCCGTTTTGCTCCATTGAGAATGATATTTGCTGTGGGTTTGTCATATATGGTCTTTATTATGTTGAGGTATTTTCCTTCTATACCCAATTTATTTAGAGTTTTTTTCATAAACGGATGCTGTATCTTGTCAAATGCCTTCTCTGCATCTATTGAGATGATCATGTGATTTTTATTCTTCATTTTGTTCATGTGGTGTATCACGTTGATAGATTTGTGGATGCTGAACCATCCCTGCATCCCCGGAATGAAACCCACATGATCATGATGTATGATCTTTTTAATGTATTGTTGTATTCTATTTGCTAGTATTTTGTTGAGGATTTTTGCATTGATGTTCATCAGTGATATTGGCCTGTAATTTTCCTTTTTTTGTGTTGTCCTTGTCTGGTTTTGGTATCAGGATAATGTTTGCTTCGTAGAAGGAGTTAGGAAGCCTCTCCTCCTCTTCAATGTTTTGGAAGAGTTTGAGAAGGATAGGTATTAAGTCTTCTTTGAATGTTTGGTAGAATTCACCAGGGAAGCCGTCTGTTCTTGGACTTTTATTTTTTGGGAGGTTTTTAATTGCTGTTTCAATCTCCTTACTGGTGATCGGTCTATTCAAGTTTTCTACATCTTCCTGGTCCAGTTTTGGAAGGTTGAATGTTTCTAAGAATTTATCCATTTCTTCTAGATTATCCAATTTGTTGGCGTATAGCTTTTCATAGCATTTTCTTATTATCTTTTGCATTTCTGAGGTGTCCGTTGTAATATCTCCTCTTTCATTTCTGATTTTATTTATTTGAGCCTTCTCTCTTTTTTTCTTGGTGAGTCTAGTTAAGGGTTTGTCAATTTTGTTTATCTTTTCGAAGAACCAGCTCTTGGTTACGTTAATTTTTTCTATTTTTTTTTAGTCTCTATTTCATTTATGTCTGCTCTGATTTTTATTGTTTCCTTCCTTCTGCTGATTTTTGGCTTTGTTTGTTTTTCTTTTTCCAGTACCTTTAGGTGCACTTTTAGATTGTCTATTTGGGATTTTTCTTCTTTGTTGAGGTAGGCCTGAATTGCTATAAACTTCCCTCATAGAACCGCTTTTGCTGTATCCCACAGATTTTGGCATGTCGTGTTTTTATTTTCATTTGACTCCATGAATTTTTTTATTTCTTCTTTGATTTCTTCATTGACCCAATCATTGTTCAGTAGCATTTTGTTCATTCTCCACATTTTTGTGGCTTTTCTCGTCTTCTTTCTCTAGTTGATTTCCAGTTTCATACCTTTGTGGTCAGAAAAGATGCATGGTATTATTTCGATCTTCTTAAATTTATTGAGACTTGTTTTGTTGCCTATTATGTGATCAATCTTGGAGAATGTTCCATGGGCATTTGAAAAGAATGTGTATTCTGTGGTTCTTGGATGGAATGTTCTGTATATATCTACTAAGACCATCTGGTCTAATGTGTCCTCTAAGGTGAGTGTTTCCTTATTAATCTTCTGTTTGGATGATCTATCCATTGGTGTAAGTGGAGTGTTAAAGTCCCCTACTATTATTGTGTTACTGTCTATTTCTCCTCTTATGTCTGTTAATAATTGCTTTATATAATTAGGTGTTCCTATGTTGGGTGTGTAGATAGTTACAAGTGTTATGTTTTCTTGTTGGATTGTTCCCTTTATCACTATGTAGTGCCCGTCTTTGTCTCTTATTACAGTTTTTGATTTAAAGTCTATTTTGTCTGATATAAGTATTGCTACCCCCACTTTCTTTTCTTCGCCATTTGCATGGCATATCTTTTTCCATCTTTTCACTCACTTTGTGAGTGTCTGTAGGTCTGAAATGTGTCTCTTGTATGCAGCATATACATGGATCTTGTATTTTTATCCAGTTGGCCACCCTATAGCATTTGATTGGAGCATTTAGTCCATTGACATTTAAAGTAGCTATTGATAAATATGTATTTATTGCCATTTTGTCACTTTTTCTTTTTTGGGGGGTGTTTTAGTAGTTCTTCTCAGTTCCTTTCTTTTTTCTCTTGCTCTCTTCCCTTGTGGTTTGACGGCTATCTTTAGTAATATGTTTGATTTCTTTTGTCTTACTTTTTTTCCTGCTTGTTGTAGGCTTCTGGTTTGTGGTTACCATGAGGATCCTATTTAATATACTATGCATCTAACAGTCTATATTGAGTAGATGGACTCTTTAGCTTGACCTCTTTCTAAAAGCTCTACTTTTTCACTCCC
>NW_025794507.1:0-4006 GCF_021613505.1 Equus quagga | reverse complement strand
TAAATTGAGTAGCTTATAAACAACAGAAAATTATCTCTCACAGTTCTGGAGGCTGAGAAGACCAAGATCAAGGTGCTAGCAGCCTGCATGTCTGGTGAGAACCCTCTTCCTGGTGCATAGATGACCGTCTTCTCACTGTGTCCTTGCATTGTGAAAGGGACTGTGGGGTCTCTTTTATAAGGATGGTAATCCTACTCCTGAGGGCTCCATTCATGACCTAATCACCTCCCAAAGGCTCCACCTCCAAAGACCATTACATTAGGAATTACGTTTCAATGTATAAATTTTGGGGGCAACACATTCAGTCTATAGCACCCCCAAATTCCTGGGTAAGTTGTCAGGGTAGAAATGAGATTTCAGGCTGGGATTGCAGAGCTCATAAGTTGAGGATTTGGGGCAGCAGAGAGCAGGGCCAGAGGAGACCAGTCTGAGGATCCGGGTGCTTGTGTCACCAGAGAGGAAAGGGATGGGATCCCCAGAGTCCTTGGGCAGCGAGCTGCAGAAAGTGTAGGGACCACTACTGGAAATGGGTAGTTGGTTGCCTGGGTCCTTTTGTTGAGATCCTTGTAGCCCCACCACATGTTCATCAGCTGCTGCTCAGGGGCCCCTTGGCCTGGTTCTCAAAGAGGAGGAAGGGACCACTGAAGGCTGGAACCACTGGCTGCTCTGGGCTGGGTTCAGACGTGGCTGTGATGTCCTAGTGCGGGGAGTGAGAGCCTGGAAATTCTTGGAATTTGGGATCAGGGTTGGTCCCTACAAGGGCAGCACAGGCACTTGCCCTTTTTTTTTTTTTTTTTGCTGGACCATAGAGTATGGTCCAATACCCAGAAAACCCTCTGCAAACACAAGCCCACAGGTGTCCCCTAGGCCCGTCCTTCCCACGCCCCTCCCGTCCCTGGCTCCTTCTTCTCCCCTCCTTGTAACCTCTACCCCTCCGATTTCCTGTTTTCGGCCCTGTCCTCACTTCCCCAGGAACATCCTCTCCTTCTTGGACCTAACGCCCTGGGGCTTCTCTCCCCTACCCCCATCCTATATTGTGAGACTCACTGGACAGAGTCCAGCCCCAGAGGCAGCGGCAGGAACAAGTGATAAGGACTCAGGGGTCCTGGGTCCCATCCTGGGAGACTGAGGGCACCCAGTTTGTTTTGGGGGTCCATTCTGCACCTGGGAACCAGCTGTTATGGCCTGGAGACCTCCCTGTGCCCTGAGGCAGAGTCTACAGTGACTCATTGGGGAGGAACATCTATGTCAGTGTGGATTTGGGGAAACACTTCACACTCTGAACCCAACACGGGACAGGGGCACCCCCTTGTGTGCAGAGCCCAGTCCTGCTACTGGGGGCCCAGGGAGACACTGCAGAGGTCCTGGCTGAGCAGGAGAAAAGGCAGCTGGCTCTTCTGTCCTCAACACTGTGGCCACACGGGGGCGCCACTGCTGTGCTTTCAGATTGTGACTGACCTGCAAGGAGGGTCTGAGCTTTAAGTTGGTCAGAAATGAAGGACCTCGCGGCTGGGCATCAATGAGGGGCAGAAGCTTCTGAGCCACCCTGGACTCCACAGGTGTCAAGGTCAGGGATGGACACGGATTGAAGGAGAAGAGAGCTCCGGAGCCCTGTGCCCTCTCTGAGGTTCCCATCCCCTCCCTGGGACCCTTCTCCCAGCCCTTGATGACAACACCCGGGAAACTGAGAAGAAACATTTTCTTCCACTTTCCATTTCTTTTCAGAACTCCTCCTTGATTTAGAAACAATAACAATATCTGTATAAATTTTTCTCAGGGGGATACACGAGAAATTGGTAACATGCTCATCTCTGGCAGGGGACCTGAAGGGAGCCTGGGGAGGGAGGAAAATTTCCCACCTTACACTCTTTGGAATGTCTTGAATGATCTTTTCAAAATATGTTACACTAAGAATCTCTTTCATTTGCACGACACTTTCCAGTTAACGCTTTCAGTTTACACAGATGCGGCTGTGTGATGGGCCTGTTCCTGCCTACAAACACTGGTTCTTTACCCACCACACAAGAGCGGCCCAAGGAAAACTGAAACGCCAGGCTTATGGCAAGGAAAGGGCTTTTATTTCGGGTGACGTCAGCCGGGAGACAAGAGTGAGCCCTGATATTTGTCTCGTTTTATCTCATCTTCCCGGAAGAGGGAAGGTGAAGGGTCTTAAAAGTTTTTGAGGAATGTGGCTGCTTGTAGACAGGCAGGAGGAGTCAGTGGGCTTGCTGGTAGGAGCTTTCCCACCAGCCTGCATTAGGCCTTGGGAACTGCCCATAGGGAGAAGGAGATGATAAGGAATCCAGGTGGGCGACCTTGGCTGTTTGTCTCCATGGCAGATAGTGGATTCTGAAGCCAAGGATCCCGGGAGTAAGCAGGGAAGGAGTGCTTTGGTTTTAATCCCATATATGCTGGATTTAATGTGGGGGAAATGATATCAGGGCCAGCATCAGGCCGAGATGCAGGCCCTCCACTGTGTGGTTCCTCCAGCACGCCCAGGGTGTTCACACTCAGAGCCTTCACTGCTGTTCCCCAGCCTGAAAACGTGTCTCCCAGGCAGCTCTTCCCTCCCTGACATTCTCTCCAAACGTCCTCACTCAGAGGCCCTCTTGAAGCCTAATCTTCATTCAATATTATATTGTGAGCATTTTTCATGTCATTATGCATTGTTATTTTAAAAATTTTCTCCAAATTATTGGTAAAAAATTTCAACCATACTTCAAGTTTGAAAGAATAGTACAATGATTGCTCTAGTTTTAATCATCTTAATATTTTCCTGTATTTTCTTAATGTGTGTAATAAATAATATGGCTATAATTTTTGCTGAAATACTTGAAAATCATTTGCCAACATCATGACACTCATCCGTAAAGAGTTCAATATCCATCTATTAAAAAATAACCTTTTCATTCATACAATATTATTATTACACTGAAGAAAATAACTATATTTCCCTAATAATGAAAAATGTCAAAACAATATAAAATTCTTTTAATTCTTTAATTTCCTTCCGAATGTCTTTCATTTGGAGAAGAGGAGAGCTCAGGGTCACCTGTGCTGTCTCTGAGGTTTCCTTCTCCTCCCTGCACCCCCTCTCCAGCCCCTTGATGTCAACACTCCAGAAAACTGAAAAGTGGAAACATTTTCTTCTGCCGCCTATTTCTCACTTTTGTGAATAAAATCATCTGTTATTTGAGAACATATCAGTGTCTACATAATATTCCATAGTGTGGATATGCATACTAGGACTATTGAAACTAGGAGCACAGCTGCCCTAGACTTTCTGTCCTCCCTAGTAGGACAGAAGAGGGACTCCTGTGCCAGGGGTCACACGTGGTGCCCCAGAAGTCACATCTCCAACAGCAGGTGTCAGGCAGACCTGAGACCAGGTGTGAGCACACTCGCCTCCCTCAGGGTGAAGAGTGAACATATGCCCATCCTCTAGACCCCTCCTCTCCTTCAGGCGCTCCATCCCATAATCAGGGGGTTGAGAAATGGTCCACAGACTAAAACTAAGACCCAATCACCCCGAGCCTCCTTATCTCCTTTGACAGAGTCCAAGTGAGAGCCCCAAACCGCTGCTCCTCCCCACCTTCATCTCTCACAGACTCACCCCCATCATCTGCCTTGAATCCACCAGGACTAATATCACTATGTCCTTTTCTCTGTTTGTGTCAGTCACTCCTGGTCCCCCAAATATCCTTCACTCTCACCTCCACAAGGCTCTGCACATCACTATTCTGTCTCCTCTCACACCCCCTCGCCAGCTCCTGAAACCTGTGCACTGCACCCCCTGCAGTTCTCAGCCCATGATCAGCAAAATCTCCAAAGACATCTCATGATGTTCCCTTCACGTCTCAGCTCTGACAGAAACCTGGGTCTCCCCCTCTCCCACGAGGTGTTTCCTCTCCCACAGGCCTTGCATCCCTGGACCTGGAGATGAGTGGGGCCCTTGCTCCTCATTGCTGCTCTCAGACCTTTGTTCCTCCCTCTTTTCCAAACATCT
>NW_025794506.1:0-13821 GCF_021613505.1 Equus quagga | reverse complement strand
CTTTTCCCACTGTCAGCTGGCCACCAGAGTTTTGCATTCCTCACTGACCTATTGCTTCCCAGGAGCTGGAGACAGGTGGATGTCCATGACTTTCATCGTCAACAAGTCCTCAGTAATGTCAGGAACCCTGCTCCTCCTAGTTCTTTACCAGGGCTGAATGAAAGGTCTGATTTTTGGGTGGATGATTCTTGTAGCACTAGTTTAAAGTGAACTGACAGCAGATCTCTGGTCCAGGCTCATAGGGGAGGATTATACTGTAAAGGGCAGAACAAGGTCACTGAAGGTAAGGTGTATGATTTGCGTTCTTCACAATCATGGCCCACATGTGTGTGTTTCATGTGACAAGGCCCAGATGCAAGTTTGCTGCGTGGAATGACAGACATCCCACATCTGGGGTTTTTGCCCCAAAGTCTTCCATCACAGCACTCATTGGGCACTTTTTCCCCACGAAAAGGAGCAGCTGAAATTTGCTGAATGAGGTGAGGTACCACAGACACTCCCATCAGGCCTCTTTGTGACTGCTCACCCAGATGTGGCCCTTGGGGGTTACCCATCACATTGGCATCTGGGAAGGTCCTCGGGGTCCATGTTGTCCCTGCTGGCACCTCACCCAGCTCTCAGCATCTCTGGCCACAAGCCTTCCAGCTCTGCTTCTCAGGCTACCTGCATTTGGCCCTGAAAGGGACCACTGAGACTTGGTTCTCACTTGGAGGGAGACACATCCAAGGTTTAAAATCGGAGGTCTATTTGCACAAGTAATCACTGAGGGCAGATGTTCTTGAACAGAGTCAGGCTTAACAGTGATGAATAATGAACAATAATCAGTGCTTCAGGACAAATGTAGCTTTCCCAACACAACACACAAAAATGTTTCCATTCTTTAATATAATTGACTGAAAACATAAATGTTCCTTTCCTTGAATACAAGGTGTTTTCCTTGTGAAACTTTTAGCAGGTTTAATGACATACATTAATTAGAATTTTTAACCCTTTCAGACCCTAGGTTTTAGTGAAAACTAAGAAGTAAACAGTTATGAATCATCTTTTACATTAGCATTCTATAACTTGGCAAATTTACAAATGCTTTTTATTATTTTTGGAAGCATGCTACTTCATAGTACAATCTTTGAATAAAATGCAAGACATGTTTACTAACAGAGTCAAGGATTTTTTAGTTTCTCTGTAGTAAGAGGCCCAAAGTAGATACACCTATCTACTCTAATTAACATCACATATTTTATCTGCCACGGAAATGACCTAGATATGCAATAAATTTTTGCATTTAACTCAATTAGCAAAACTCTAAGGTTTCAAGTTAACAAAAGGTTTTGAAATTATTTTAAGCCCGTACACCATAACACAGAGTGCTTGTTAAAAATTTCACCGAACTCTATCATTTTCACATCTATTTAGTTTACTTGTTTCCGTATTGATAATTCTAAAAATGTATTTATGTTAATCAATCCAACAAAGTAAAATAAGCTTCCTCTTGCCAAAGATTGTTTTATATCATGTTAACTGGAAAGACATTTGAGTTTGTTTCTGATACATTTATGGAAATGCTTACTTTCAGAACCCTAAATAGAGCTCTTTGCCATCTGGAGGTAAGCTATCACACGTATGTGACATATACATAGACACACCACAGCTGTTGTTTTAAAATTACCGAGATGAATCATGTGCAGTAGTGTAAAGCTCGCTATTTATGAAAGAATAATAGAATCCAAATTTTGTTTTAAGCCCTTTCAAGCAATATTTGTGAAGAAGACCCACAAGATGCTAGATTTCAGGCAAGGGTGCATTATGGCCATTTTTCTTGAATATTTTTCTTCTCTTTTCCTCAATCTTAGAAATTGGTGGTGGGCTGGCTATCAGTTCCTGGAAAGGTGAGGCAATAAGCCTTTTTGAGATAAAGGAAATGGGTGGACTCTGAACTGCCTCTAGAGCTGCTTTATGCTTTTGCAAAGCTTTGTAACTTGAAGAGAGTTGTTCTTAATTTCTCAGAAATTTGGGATCAAACTTCAATGACATTAGAGGTCAATCGACCTGTCCAACTACATCATCCTAATTGACTCCTTTCCCTCTGTGTGCTTAGTTTTGTTTTAACTTAGAGAAGAGGCCAAAAAATTCTTATCAGGCTCTGAATATCAGCTTCTAGATTGGCTGCATTTCTCGTCATATGTTGCTAACTCCTTTCACATGTCTTCTCTGGTTCCAGAGGGACAAAGAGTAACTACCTGGTGGTATTGAAGAATTCCATTACCTTTAACATAGCTGAGTCCCAGAATGTCTGTCGGAGTGTCATTAACTCTGGGAGAATATTATGGGGGTGTCTGTAAAGACATGGCACAAGATATTAAATGCATGGCCCATGCAGTTAGATCAAGGAATGTGTGAACCAACTTTTCCTAAAGCAGATTTCTTACATCACTGTCAAAGTCTCATTGAGACACTATAACGAAATGAGAGATTGGCAGCTGATGCTTTTCACAGTGAGCTCCTGAATGATGAAGACTTTAAGAATCATGGACTTCCACCTGGAGATTTTGCTTCTTGAGAAATACACCAGATAAAAGACTCTTTTCAGCCCTGTTGGAAAGGAGCATAACAGGCCTCTCCACCTGAGTGGGCTTTAGTGCCTATTTCTGATAATGAGCTTCAACTGACCAAGGCAAGAATCTCCAAACCAGATGAGAAGAAGACGGCATCTGTTACAGGCAGCTGTCCCAAGACTCCGGACCCGGCCTGTATTCCCAACCTTATATCTCCTCATGTAATCCTTTGTAATGTGTAAACTGTATACTCGTTTTCTAATTGTTCCATTTAAGGTTTTCAGAATACTACCATCTTTCAAGAAAGTCATTGGCTTGGAACAGACTGTTTTTGAAGCACAGGTGTTTATAGAGTGGCTTCTAATGGGACTCAGTGTTTATGTTGAACAAATCTCTGGCCTTGGCTACTGCCTGGATGGTTAAAACATTTCACTTTGAACTTCCCTTGAGAGGTGGGAAGGGTTCTCTCTGAGCTAACATCTGTTGCCCATGTTCCGCTCTTTAAGGTCAGATGGTCTTGTAGAGTGGTCCACTGGTATGGCCACCTAGCAGCTATATTTTCTCCTTCCTTCGGGCTTCATCTTCCATGAAAATGTCATGTCACATTTAGAAGCCCTGACTAAATTTACTCAACAAGCTGTTACTGATAGCCAAGCAGGGTAGACCTTATTAAATACTGAAATGTTTTCAATGGGAAAGGCTGGCCATCAAAATAGAATTTCCTTAGAAATTCCATCAACATCCCAACATGATATATATATATATATATACAATGATTCCAACTGGATGCTGTGCTTTTATACCTGACGAGTCTTTCAACGTGTCATCTCTGCTAAAGCACATGGAAAAGCAAGTGAATGCCTTAAGTGATCTTACACCCAGTCTTGGTTTGTTTGGTTGGCACTCTTCAGGTATTGATTCCCTTTTTTGATCCAGATGGCCATTCTTATTTCTACTGCTCTTTGGAGTTCTGTTATTAGTCATAAAATTCAAACTGAATACTATTTTCTTTACTCAGTGAGGTAAGACTGGCGTACAGGCTTGAGTAATTCTTTCGCAGTGACTTGAGATGGTCTATCGATCTTACAACCCTTTTCTCTTAAAGACTGTGCCAGAGAACTCAGGTTAATGTTAATCTTTGCAAATAATGAATTTTCATCATTGTTATTTGACCCATTCTATAACTGGAAACAATGTGAGCATGAGGAGTCACGTAAAAACAGCTGTACAATATTTGTGCAATGATAAAAGCTTAACAGAACAATTATACAGCCTATGAAATGCTTCCTCTGTTAATATAGACCTGTATGCTTATCAGACTATTTCCCACCAGTGTGGATAACTGGGTAAATCAATGAGATAAAGGCCTGGCACTGAGAAACATGATGGGCCCAGGGCAGGCAGCAACCACCTTGGGGCTGAGGGAGGATGCTTTGAAAATCAGTGCATCCTAGAAGGCATCACTCTAAGTGACTTATCTCAAGTAATCAAAGATTTACTGATCAAAAGGGGAATAATGATGAATAAATCAAAATCAATAGGATATATCAGAGTATATGAGCAAGCCATTTGGTTTAAAACTAACTCTGCCTGACCTTGTTTTCAAAGGGTCCTGAGGTGGCTTATTGAGAAGACATTGTACATCTGCTTTAAACATTTATTATACACCAAAGAGAAGAATGGTGCCTTTAAAAATGGGGATGGACCTTCCCTATGTATCAGTATTTCACGAAGAACAAGGATCTCTTCCTGGGATCTAAGGATTAATTACCAACCTGCTGTGTTCATCTTGTGACCATTGGCCTATTGATCACTGACCTGCTGTACCTTGTAAGGATCTCGTGAGAGTAGTAATAGAGAGACTCCTGTCATAGATGCTGTATGCTCTTTGTTCGGAGATGGTAGATAATCACTTTGTACACCCTACTTCATTGGTGCCCTTTCTTCCTTAGAAGGCCCCAGGCCATAGTTCTCAAACTTGGTTCATAATAAATTCACCCCAATTTGACTTATACATTGAGTATTCATTATTTGCATCAACAACATTAATTTAGTATGCATCATTTGGAATTAAAAAGAATACTACATTTACATTTTAAGTCATATTTCTCATAACGTACTTTATCTCAGGAGGTTTGTGTTTATTGGTTTTTCAGTTGTTTGTAGATTCTTCTGCCTTGTTATGAAGTCACTTAAAGTGATCCCTACTTAGATGCCAATCAGGACTGTGCAAAACACAATTGCTGTGGCTCCTCCTACAGGTGGTTCTGTGAACTACAACTTTCCCAAAGGCTCCTTTGCAGGCCCTGATTAGAAAAAAGTCTTCAAAATTCACCCTGGCTGGCGAGTGTGTCTGCCTCTGAGGGGCAGGGCCTGGGTGAGGATGAGGTGAACTGTGTGGGGTGTGAGTGGAGAGGAGAGGGCCTCTGCAGTGGGGTGACTGGGTACCCTCCAGGGGGTGAGGAAGTGTGCACAGACCAGGGCTGTGTTAACAGTGTGTGTGGATCCATAGGGGGTGGTGTTTATCAGTGGCAGAAGACCTGTGCTTCACAAACAGCCACAAAAGAGATCAGCAGAACCTTCTAAATCTGAAACAATTGGTGACTCATGTGCCTCGGTCCAGTCGCACATAGCTGCAATCTTAAGAGTGTGGACAACACCCTTGCAGGCATGAGGCCCACAGCTACTGTAAGTCCCTGAGCCTAGCAATCACTACTCTGGGTGCCTACTCATTTAACAGGGAAACTACTACAGGAGTGTGATATTAGAGCTTGTAGCCAATGGTGCTGGGGCTCCCCTAACCCTATTTACAAGCAGCTGGCAATGGGTGTAAAGCCTAGACTCCCCGGGCAGCTACAGATATAGCAAACCTTCCACAGCAGAAGGACCCAAGTAGCCCACACAGGGGTCACTCCTGGATCATCTGCACTGGTGATAAGAGGGAAGCACACTGTTGGCCTCAAAAGGCGTCTCTTTCAGAAGGCCACTTTTCCAAGACCAGGAGACTTAGCTGAAACACCTAATACATAGATATAAGCACAGAGAAAGAGGCATAAGGAGGAAGCAAAGGAATATGCTCCAAGCAAGGGAACAGGAGAAAACTGCAGAAAAAGAACTAAATGAAACAGAAATAAGCAATATACCTGATGAAGAGTTCAACCAAAAGGTCATAGGGATGCTCACAGATACTGGGAGAAGATTGGATGAACACAGTGAGAACATCAACAAAGAATCTGATTATATAAGAAAGAACGAATCAGAAATGAAGGATACAGTACTGGAAATGAAAAACTCACCAGGGGGACTGAATAGCAGAGTAGATGATATGGAAGAATGGATCAGAGAGCTGGATAAAAACTAGAGGAAATCACCCAAGCTGAAGATAAAAGAATAAAGAGTTAAAACGAATGAGAACCATCTAAGGGAATTCTGGGATAATACCAGCTATCTTTTCTGACCACAAAGGTATGAAACTAGAAATCAGCTACAGGAAGAAAATCAGAAAAGTCACAAACATGTGGAGAGCAAACAAAATGCTACTGAACAACGATTGAGTCAATGAAGAAATCAAAGGAGTAATGAAAAAATGCCTGGAGATGAATGAAAATGAAAATATGACATGCCAAAATCTATGGGATACAGCAAAAGTGGTTCTAAGAGGGAAGTCTATAGCAATTCAGGCCTATCTCAACAAACAAAAAAAATTTGAAATAAACAATCTAATAGTGCATCTAAAAGAATTGGAAAAAGAAGAACAGACAAAGCCCAAAACCAGAAGAAGGAAGGAAATAATAAAAATCAGAGCAGAAATAAATGAAATAGAGACTAAAAACAAAAAGAAGAAAAGAAAAGAAAAGAAAAGAATCAATGAAACCAAGAGCTGGCTCTTTGGAAAGATAAACAAAATTGACAAACCTTTATCCTGACTCACCAGGAAAAAAAGACAGAAGGCTCAAATAAATAAAATCAGAAATGAAAGAGGAGACATCAAAAGGGACACTTCAGAAATACAAAAGACTGTAAGAGGATACTTTGAAAAGCTATATGGCAACAAATTGGATATTCTAGAGGAACTGGATAAATTCTTAGAATCATACAATTTTCCAAAACTGAATCAAGAAGTAGAGAATTTGAATAGACCAATCACCAGCAGTAAAATTGAAACAGTAATGAAAAATCTCCCAAAAATAAGAGTCCAGGAGCAGACAACTTCCTTGGTGAATTCTGCCAAACATTCAAAGAAAACTTAATACCTATCCTTCTCAAACTCTTTCAAAAACTTGAAGAGGAGGGGAAGCCTCCTAACTCATTCTATGAAGCCAACATGGTAATGACACCAAAACCAGACAGGGACAACACAGAAAAGGAAAATTACAGGCCGATATCACTGATGAATATTGATGCAAAGATTCTCAACAAAATACTAGCAAATTGAATACAACAATAGATTAAAAAAGATCATATACCATGATCAAGTGGGGTTTGTTCCAGGGATGTGCAGGGATGGTTCAACATCTGCAAATCAATCAACGTGATACACCACATTAGCAAAATGAAGAATAAAAATCACATGATCATCTCAGTACATGCAGAGAAAGTATTTGACAAGATACAGCATCCATTTATGATAAAAAGTCTAAATAAAATAGGTAGAGAAGAAAAATACCTTAACATAATAAAGGCCATATATGACAAACCCACAGCTAATATCATTCTCAATAGAGAAAAACTGAAAGCTATCCCTCCAAGAACAGGAGGCAGACAAGGATGCCCACTTTCACCTCTCTTATGCAACATAGTATTGGAAATTCTAGTCAGAATGATCAGGCAAGAAAAAGAAATAAAAGGGATCCAAATTGGAAAAGAAGAAGTGAAATTGTCACTATTTGCAGATAACATGATTTTATATATAGAAACCGCTAAAGAACCCACTAAAACCATTATAGAAATAATAAATGAATACAGTCAAGTTGCAGGATAGAAAGTCAACATACAAAAATCAGTTATATTTCTATACACTAACCACGAAGTAGCAGACAGAGAAATTAAGAATATAATCCCATTTACAATTGCAACAAAATGAATAACATACTTAGGGATAAACTTAACCAAAGAGGTGAAAGATCGGTACAGCAAAAACTATAAAACATAGTTGAATGAAATTGAAGAAGACAGAAAGAAACGGAAAGACAGTCTATACTCTTAGATTGGAAAAATCAACATGGGCAAAATGTCCATACTTCCTAAAGCAATTTATACATTCAATGCAATTCCTATCAAAGTTTCAAAACGTATTTCACAGAAATAGAACAAAGAATCCTAAAAATTTATATAGAACAATAAACGACCCTGAATAGCCAAAGGAATCCTGAGGAGAAAGAACAATGCTGGACGTATCACCTGCCCTGATTTCAAAATATCCTACAAATCTATAATAACAAAAACAGCATGGTACTGGCACAAAAACAGACAAACACATCAATGGAACAGAATTGAAAGGCTAGAAATAAACCCAAACAGCTATGGACAGCCAATTTTCAACAAGGGAGCCACGCGCTACCATGGAGAAAAGAGAGTCTCTTCAATAAATGGTGTTGGGAACTGGACAGCCACATGCAAAACAATGAAAGTAGACCATTATCTTATACCATGGCCAAAAATCAACTCAACATGGATTCAACCTTGATGTAAGACCTGAAACCATGAAAGTTCTAGAAGAAAACATAAGCAGTGCACTCTTTGACATTGGTATGTTCAGCATTTTTTGAATACCATGTATAACATGGCAAAGGAAGCAGTAGGAAAAAAAACAAATGGGAGTACATCAGACTAAAAAGCTTCTGCACAGCAAGGGAAACCATCAACAAAACGAAAGACAACCTAACAATTGGGAGAAGATATTTGCAAACCAAATATCTGATAAGGGGTTAATATCCAAAATATAGAAAGAACTCATATGTCTCAACAACAAAAAGCCAACAACCCAATTAAAAAATGGGCAAAAGATCTGAACAGAGATTTCTCCAAAGAAAACATTCTGATCGCCAACAGGCACATGAAAAGATGTTCAACATCATGAGCTATCAGGGAAATGCAAATCAAAAAAACAATGAGATGGCTCCTTCTCTGGTCACAATGGCTATAATTGACAAGACAGGAAACAACAAGTGTTGGAGAGGATGTGGAGAGAAGAGAACCCTTGTAAACTGCTGGTGGGAGTGCAAAGTGGTGCAGCCACTATGGAAAACAGTTTGGAGATTCCTCAGAAAATTAAGAATTGATCTACCATACAATCCAGCTATCCCACTGCTGGGTATTTATCCAAAGAACTTGCAAATACAAATGCATAAAGATGCATGCACCCTTATGTTAACCCCAGCCTTATCCACAATAATGAAGACTTGGAAGCAACCTAGGTGCCCATCAAGAGACGAATGGATAAAGAAGACTTGGTATATATACACACTGGAATACTACTCAGCCATAAGAAATGATGAAATCTGGCCCTTTGTGACAACATGGAGGGAGCTTGAGGGAATTATGCTAAGTGAAATAAGTTAGAGAGATAAAGTCAAATACCGTATGATCTCACTCATAACCGGGAGATAAAAACAATGACAAACAAACAGATAGAGACAGAGATTGGACTAGCGGTTACTCGAGGGGAAGTGTGGATGGAGGAGGGTGAAAGGGGTGATTAGGCCCATGTGTATGTGGATAGATTGTAATTAGTCTTTGGGTGGTGAACATGATATAATCTACACAAAACTCGAAATATATTACAGTGTACACCTGAAAGTTATATAATGTTACAATCTAATGTTATGTACAAAAAAAAGAGAAAGTAACAACCCCCCCCCCAAATTTAGTATTTATCATACTAAAATACAAATTAAAAGAAAATTCAGCCTGGCTTTGCCAAAAGGCACTCCCCCTCCTCCCGTGTTGGCTCTGTGAGAACCCAGTGGGCTGGTGCCGGGAGCAGGAAGGGACCTGCTGCTTTCTGTTTAATTGTCAAAGCTTTCTCTAAGGAAGGAGATTTATGACTGTTTGGCTTATTTTTAATCTTGGGATCATTGCAAACCATGCAGTTCTCATGCTTGCACTGGCTGTTCCACATCTCAGAGCCAAACTGTGGCTCACCTCGAGTAATCACACATTCTGGCTTTAGCTTATTTTCAACACTTCCTCCCTTTTCTCACTTCTGTTTTCTTCTTGTTCTTTTAAATTCCATATTTTTTAGTTACCTTAACTTATTTTTTAAAATAAGAATTTATATAGACGACTAGTCATTTCTGCCAACTTCTAAGTTTCATGTCTCTCTTCACTTCTCCATTTCAGTTTTAGGATATGTAGTATTCATGGCATCATTTAAGAAACTTTTGCAGGAGTGTGGGGAGGACAAGAGTGGAGTGCCCGTCGGACACCAGCTGCAAGAATCTGGACACTTCAGGGGGCTGACGTGTTCCCCATCTCTGAAGACGGCACTGGATCAGATGGGCCCCAGGGGCCACACAGAGCTCCAGAAGGCACGGTTATGTGGCAATTATTTAGGAAGCGTCTCTCAGGTGGCCAGTACTGACTGAAGTCTCCTTTTGAGCCATCAGATGCTTGGGTGAACGTTGATTCACTTTTTCAATAGGGTGTCTGTCTTTGAGGTCACATACTTGGTGACTACAGAGCCCCGACCCCTTAGGTTTTCTCCCCAGGCTGGGCTGAGGGAAGGGCTGACATGGTAGGTAGTGCTCACAGAGACCCCATTCTCTGTGAGTCGAGTGAACAAACCATCTTTTCTCTCTTCCCACTAGTAAGGGTCCAATCTTCTCAGAGGAACCACACTGTGTGGACACAAAGGCCCAGCTTTGGGCAAAATGGTTGTGGCTCAAATGTGCTTCTGGTGTCTTTAGAATCTAGGGCTCCAGCTCTGAGGGCTCATGAAATCCGGGGGGTGGCCTGATGTCCTTCTCAGAAGCAACCTCGGCCGCCTACCTGAGACTCTGCTCTGGGTGAGAAGGGACCTGTTCCCTCCTCAGACTCAACTGAGATACCAGAAACCTCACTTCATCTCCTTCAAGGAAAGCCCTGGGACTTGCTCAAAGGCACCAAGAAGAGCCAGGAGCACAGCCTGAGATCCAAGACTTGCAGTGACTCCCTAACACCCTTCCAATCCGTGGCATCTACAAAGCCGTGAACACTTACTACACGGCTTCACTGACCGGATCCCCCAACTTTTCTCCATGTTTTATTCCTGGAAACTCTATGGATTAGGAGGCAGCTGAGAGCTGAATTTGCTGATGTACGGCAATCACTGCCACATCCCTCCTGACACTCCAGGCATCGAGGTATCCCAGCGAGAAGACTCCCTTACCTGAAGAGGGGCACCACAGGTAAACCGGCAGGACACTAGGCCCACCCAGGCTGCTTTTTTATGGAAAAAACTGGCCCTGACTCCCAAATGCCTTCTTCCTGAAATAAATGCTTGATGTAAACATCACCAGGCCCTCTCGGCTCTCTAGTCTGTGGGTAAATCTATGCCACTGACCTATGTTCACTGACCAATGTCATAGGTGTTTAAACGGAACGGCCTGCAGCAGGTCACCTTCCAGAGCTCTAAGGCTTCGAGCAACGAATTGAAACAATAGAAAAAGAATTTGGCTCAAGTCAAGGAAAAGCTTTGGAAGGGTCACAGCTGCATTGGAAAGGAGACCCCCGATGATAGAGATGCTCCAGGAAGTGCAGGCTGGAAGAGGGGGGCCCATATCAGAGCAAGGGTTCCACGTGGTGGCTCTGAAAATTCCCCCATCCTTGAAATTCTAGGACCATAGGACAGAGTCCACGTGCACAGAAGAGCCCTCCTACTGCACTCATGCAATCCTGCCTCAGAGTCGAGAGGAGGCTGCCAGTCCTTACCGCTTCCACACACCAAGCTGTAGGCCGTGCAGCAGGACCAGCAAGCAATGACCTTGATGTTCATCTGCTGGGAACCACAGGTAGCTCAGGCCCTGCACCAAGCAGCCGGGCAGCAGCACAGACAGGGCCAGCCACCCCCAGAGGAGTTGTCCTGCTGTGAATTATTAAATCTCAGTGCAGAGGCCAGCGGGAGGGAAGAGGAAAGACCAGTGTCAGGGGAAGGCTGGAGTGAGCCTGGGTCCCCAGCCAGCACTGCCTCCCTGTCCCCAGCAGGGCTCTCAGCTAGACCAAGCTCATGAGGGGACAGAGCAGCTGTCAGTCCAGAGGGGCATGAGGTTGAAGGAAAGGCCAGGGCTTTTCAGGGGACCCAGAGGATCAGATACCAGGTCCTAGGAAGGGACTGTTGGATGGCGCAGGACAGCAGGTGCAAAAAACCCCCAGCATGAGGTGTGTGCTCAAAAAATGGTAAGCCTCCTCTCTGGGGCTGCTGTCTTTATTTTGCCTTTGAGGATGGTAGGGGGGAGTAACCAGGTGGGCAGAGTGAAACTGACCCAGGTCAGGATCTCCATCCCTGTCAGTGACAGTGGGGTGGGAGCTTGTATCTGTCCAGCACCAGCAAGGGCACAATGCACAGTCATCGTTTTATGTGCCTATAATTTGGATTTTTCCATATTAAAGTTTAAAACGGATTTATGGTCACACGAAGCTGTGATAGTGGAAAGAGGGCATGCCCAGGATACAGATAGGAATCTTGCGGGTGTGGACAGAGGAGCCAGGGCTCCAGCAGCCCTTTCTTGGTGCCCAGGCTCTGTCACCTGCTCTAACAGCCCTGGGCTTCCTGCCACACACTGCAAACCAGAGTCCCTGCACGAAAAGTCTCTGGAGGAGTCACCACCCTGACCAGGTTGAGGACTGCGGAGCCTTTGTCTGCTCCAGGCTGGAGGAGAAGGAGGGAGAACATCCGCGGGACCTCCTGGGGTGGGTGCTGAGACGCGGGGGTCCTGTCTGGTTTTAGCTTTCCTTTGCGGGGGCGGTGGACCCCGTAGCATTGGTGCGGAACTTGCAGGGGCTACTGATGGGGGTCGGCCCAGTGCGCCTTAGAAACAACGCGGATGGGGCGTCCCCCGGGGAGGGGGATCCACAGGGATGGCGGTTGAAATAAGGGATCCCGGAAGCTGGGCGGCAGCAAGCGTCCCCAAGTGCGTGGGTGCTGGGCAGGGGCGCAGGGTCCCTGGGTGTCTCGACGCCGGGGGTCATTCAGTTCAACCCCATCCCCGGGGTCCCCGCAAAGGAAGACGCGTCTGCAGGGAGCCCGACGGAAGTGGGCGGCAGCCTCCTCTCCTGCCATGAAAGAGTTACCAGTTCAACCTGGAAAGGCGCTAAACAGTGTCGCCATCTGGTGCGGCCGCGACCCGGCTCCTCGTGGGATTGGGGCGTCCCCAGAAGGTCGCCTCTGGCCCATCCCAAACCCCACAGCGGAGTTACAATCCTCTAGGGCCGTGCGGTCAACAAGTCCCCTCCCAATCCCCAACCCAATCCAGGTCCTCAAGCGACCTGCCCCGTTGCCGAGACCCCCAGGCCGGGCGCCGTGGTGGGAGAGCAGGGCGCCCCCACGCGGGCCTTCAGCACGTTTCACACTCGAGCACTTCACTGAGTCCAGGAGCCCGTTCTGGATGGAAGGGCCGGCTACAAGCGCCCAGGCTCCAGGAGAGGATTCTGCATGCTTGGGGGACCAAGCATCCAAGGAGGATCATGCATCCGTGGAGCGATCGTGCATTCGTGGGGGCCTCATGCACGAGGGACCATGCATCCTTGGGGAGAATCAGGCATCCACAGGAGTATCGTGCATCCGCGGGGATCCACGAAGAACTGGGCTGGGGAGCTCAGCCAGCGGGGTGTGGTGCCCTCGTGTGTCTGCACTGGCATGCAGCGCTGTGCCCAGGCTTAGTCAGGCTGCCTGCGCCTGTAGGGTTGGAGCTTGCTTCCTGGGGCATCTGGGTAGGTTGGGATGTTGGAGGGGCGAGCATGGCAGGCGTCCGGCCTTCCGCTGCCCTGCACTCACGGGGGCTCTGCTCAGACGCCAGGAGCAAGATGGAGAGCCTCAGGACTCCTGCGTGCATCCTCCTTGCTGGGCCAACGCCCCCGCCGTGGTGCCTCCTGGGCCAGCCTCCTTTGCTGCCACCCCAAGGCAGGGAGGTTTCTGATCAGAGACCCAAATGCAAGAGGCATTTGGGCCTGAGCTCTGAGGACCCGGTGAATGGTTCTACTTTATCCTAAGTTGCTAGCAGGGTGGGAGGAAGGGCAGCTTTTTAAATCAGATCCAGCCTCCAATGTGGGCAGAGGCCTTTTCTCTGCTGTT
>NW_025794505.1:0-3640 GCF_021613505.1 Equus quagga | reverse complement strand
ACCTGCTGAGACAACACAAAGGTCCCTGCTAAGGGGACTCTGCCAGGCCAGAGAGGACCAATCAGCCAAGTCTGCATCAGTGAGCACACAGCCCATCCCCCAAAGGCCCCAGGCTGCTTTCAGTGGATGGTCCTCAGAGACCAGCTGTGTAAGGACCACAGGGCAGTCCCACACTGCCCAGTGCTTGTCTCAGTGCACACACCTCATAATGACCCAAATCCCTGAGAGCCCAGATGAATCCTGCAGCACAGCAGGTCACTGTCCCTGTTCACACATCCATGGGCTCATACCTTTATATGGTGATTTCAATACACTGTATAAGATTCTTCCAGTATACCGTTCCCAGCAGGTGTCCCCATATATAGGAGGTGCAGAAAATGTACAAAAGTGACATGGTAAGGTGTTAGCCCCCCTACGGAAGATGCCACAAACATCGTATCTCTTCATTTGTATGTAATTAAAATTTGCATACATTTTAGGGTTCTATCTCTGATGCTTTAAAGCAATAAGTTCAAACTACTCTCACATAAATTTATGTGTGTTTTAATCTCCCATTTTTAGCTAATTTATTTGTTGTGCTGATGACAAATCAAAGTAGCATAGGGATTCCTAATATTTGCTGCTATGCAGCTCCCATCATGCCGTATTTTATTAGAATAAAGTCAGACCAGCAGATAAGTCATTAGATCCTCATTTGTTGGTGTCCTTCATCCATTTCTCACTGTTCAGAATCCTCTCTTCTATGGACACAGAGCTTACAATCCCTATAATTCGTTCTTCATGAGTTTTCCTTCTAGGATCCTTTGTAGCATTTGCGACTGAAAAGAGTAATGTTAGAATTGCATTAATCTTATGCTGGATCATGAGCTCTAAATTTGCCTCTTGTTGGCAGTGGCTGTCTTACATGTTCTTAAGTGGAACGTTATCTGACATTCACCCGGCTCACCCACACTCTGCAGTCTAGTTGCTGGTGGAACTTGTCTCCTGTGCTCAGAGTTTGGTCTACCATCCACCTGCTCCCTGTGGGTTCTTTGCTCAGTACCTGGAGGCTCATCATGTCCTTCTCCACTTTCTGAACCCATGGAATCCAGTCCATCTGACTCATCACCTCCCCCAAAGCTCAAGTACATGTTTCTCTCCTATTCTATACAAATATGATCAATGTTCTTACACAAATCTCCTCTTGAATCAACTCAAAATCTCAAACTCTAAATGAAAGCCAAAATCATTAATTTTGCTTCAGTTCTGCTCCTGTTTCAGAGTTTCCAATTCAGGAGAATTCAAATATTCATTCAACAAATGTGTGTTTAGTGTTTTGCGTGTGTCAGGCAGTATTCTGGGCTCTGTAGATACAAAACCGGAAAACAGATCTGTTCACATGGAGCTTTGATCCAAGCAGGGGAAACACACAGTGAACAGAGTCACTAACCATAAAGATACAGCCTCCCTCGACTGATCCTTCCCCAGACAGTTATGTCCCTGGGAATCTGGAGCCCACTCCTGACTGCTGAGAGCCTCTAACTCAGACAGAACGTGGACACTGACCTTCCCGTGCTCTGTCCACAGCCTTCCCTTCATCTTCACACCTCCCTGCCTCATGCCAGATGCCTGAGTGCTGGTGCCCATCCCTGCTCACCTGGCCAAGCAGAGTTCCTCGGTGTGGTCTTATCTATTGTTTTGTACAGTATATTTCATTATTTAAACTTTATTCAAAGGGACATTCCAAACACATGCATCTGACAAAGCCACCTCTCTGCTTAAAAATCTGCCATAGATTCTCTCCCCGTCAAGATTAAGTAAAAATACTGAGTACCCCATTCAAGGTGTCTGTGTGTATGGCCACCATTTCTTCTCCTGCTTCCTGCTTCACCTCTCCCCCTCTAGCCTGTACAAAAGCATAAGCAGATCTTGTTTGCAAAGAGGATATTTAACTCTGGACCATAGAGTACCCTTCTGAGTCCTTCTGGTCCCCCAGCTCCATCCTTGACCTTCTTCCCTCAGGACCAGCATCACACATCACCCGCTGGAGGAGTTTTGACCACACTCAGATGGTCATCTTTTCCAGAATGGAACATTCTGCATACCTGAGCGTTTCCTTTAAAGCTCCAAAAAGTTTTAGAGGAAATAGAAACCTGTACTTCGGGACTAAGAGTTTTTGCATTGATTATGAAACTGTGTTGGTCTCTGATCTTGGGGAAAGGATTCAGTCTGTGACCATTTAGCATGATATTAGCTGTATAATTTTCATAGAAGCACTTAATCGGGTTGAGGAAATTCCATTCCACAATATTCATAGTTTGCTGAGAGCTTTCGCTTTTAAAATAATGAATGAATTCTGAGTGAATCAGTGTTCTCACATGTGCATCTATTGAGATGATCATATATATATATATATATTCAGATTTTTCTTAAAGGGTGAATTCCATTGACTGATTTTCAAATGTTAAATCATCTTTGAAATTCTGGTTAACCACTTTTGCTGTGTTATTTGACTCATTTAGCAAATACTTTATAACATATTTGTATCTGTGTTCATGAAGAATATTCATTTTTAATTTTCTTTTATTTTAAAAATTTTCTCTGGTTATAATATAATGGCAAGCTTGTCTTCATAGAATAGTGTGGAATTATTCCTTCCTCCTCTGTTTTCTTTAGAGTTTGTATGGAGTTCTTCTTACTTCATATGTAAATGTTTGAGAAACTTCACGTATGGAGTAATCTGGGTGTGGATTTGTATCCATGAGCAGGTCTGAAACTACAGGGATGAGCTACTTACAAGTATGTAATGACCAACAGGGGATGCAGCAGAACTGGCTCCTCATTTCATTGGACAATACTTACAGGATGTGTGCAGTCCGAGCTTTCAGTAGGTTGTTATTTTACAGTCCATATTAATATCATTGTGGAAACAAGATAAACTGTATTTTTTTTAGGCGCTTAAAAAGTTAATTCATGGGGCTGGCTCCGTGGCTGAGTGGTTAAGTTTGCACGCTCTGCTGCAGCGGCCCAGGGTTCGAATCCTGGGCATGGACAAGGCACCGCTCATCATGCTATGTTGAGGTGGTGTCCACAACTAGAAGGACATGCAACAAACATATACTGTGTACGGGGCGGGGTCAGGGAGATACAGCAGAAAAAAAAAATTGGCAATGGTTGTTAGCCCAGGTGCCAATCTTTGGGGGAAAAAAAAAAGGAAGGTTGCCGATCCAAGATGGCGCCGTGAGTAGTCCTCTTTGTCTCTCCCCCTTCGAGTCTACAATTATTTGGACACATCGCTTAACAAAGGATATCCAGACAGCATCTCAGGACGTCTGAGAGACCCACACGACTATACATCGGCAGGCGGACTGACTTTCCTCCAGGAGGATGTGGAAATAGGTGAAAACTCTCCAACCCCGACCGAACAGTCTAGTACCGACAAGCGGCTTTCTTCCAACAGATGCCCCCAGAAGATCAACACACATCTAGGGCAGGAGCGAGCACACAACAGAGGAGCGAAGGTGGAAACAGGTGACCAGAACCCTACCTAAACCCCCCGCAAATATTGCTAAACGCAGAGGGAAACTCTAGAGTTACACACCTGAGCCCACGGGGAGAGTCTCTCCCCGCCATTGGTGGGGAGATCCTGCCTAGTGCTCAC
>NW_025794504.1:0-3842 GCF_021613505.1 Equus quagga | reverse complement strand
TTAAATCTTGTTTCTTCCAGGTCCCTCACTAAACTATTAAGGCATTTGGCTCAGCCCATGAAACTAAATATTTGGCCTCTTATCTCTTTTCTCAAAGTGGTTGACCAAGCGCACAGCCTGAAACTTTGCCCACTGGGAGGATTTCCTCTCACTGCTGTCCTTCATGGTCAACCCTGAGTGAGGCTGCAGTGAAACTGCCACCATTTCCACTGATACCAACACACTGAGCAGACCCAGTCATAAACTTAGCTCAGGTTTTCCTTCCTCCATCAGCTGGTCATGGGAAATGCTTCATGTGGCCTCAGATGTGAACTGAGGGAAAAGCATCAGTGAAACACTAGGAGGTGACATAGGTGACATGGGATGTCTGGACCATCTCTTCATGCAGTTTACTTATGCTCCCTGGACCATCTTGAGCCCAAGCCAGATGTACCACTTCTACCTGATGATTGATTGCCATTGGTCCTGCTGACCTTATGACTTCATGGATAACAGTGTCTAGTGTGTGACAGGCAGTTTTGGTCACTTGATGCCCTATGGTCAGGTTCCCCTTCTCTACCAGGGCCCAGGAGCACATCAGGAGCTGTTTTTCTAACAGCATACAATTCGCTGCTGAAGTTTGCAGAACTCTACTGGTCTTCTCTGTGACTCCTTTGTTAAGATTTGTCAGAAACTCCACATGGCATCTTTATCTATCACACATACTTCTAGGACCATAAAGTCAGACATCACACAGCTCATGCAACAGCACTGCTTGAACTCCAGCCTGGAGCTGCTGCAGAGCCCATCACGGCTCTGGGCCTCACTCAAAACTTGCACGGAGTAGATGCTCAATGAACATTCCCCTCTGTGAGGGATGCAATACAGAGAGGATGGAATTACAAACGCAAATACCTATGGGGTGAGGTTGTCAGGAACACAGGAAGCCCAGATAAATTTGAGTTTCAGATAAAAGAGGAAAAAATTTTTAGTGTAAGTATGTCCCATGCAATATATGGGATGTACTTACACTAAAAACTATCTGTACTTTATCTGAAATTCAAATTTAACTGGATGTCCCGCATTTTTATTGGTAAATCTGGTGACCTTCCTTTGTGAGCCAAGGATTTAGTAACAAAAGACAGCTTGGTGTGATGAGGGCTGAGGGAAATGTGAATGCATTTACAATCAGCACCCAATTGGAGAATAA
Source organism: Equus quagga (assembly GCF_021613505.1). NCBI lineage: Eukaryota > Metazoa > Chordata > Mammalia > Perissodactyla > Equidae > Equus > Equus quagga. Next base: position 2,653 of record NW_025794504.1, on the reverse strand, counting down.
TCAGCATTCAAAGTACTTTAAAGGGGCCGGTCTGGTGGCGCAGCGGTTAAGTTTGCACGTGCCACTTCTCCGTGGCCCGGGGTCCACTGGTTCGGATCCTGGGTATGGACATGTCACCGTTTGTCAAAAGCCATGCTGTGGTAGGTGTCCCACGTATAAAGTAGAGGAAGACGGGCATGGATGTTAGCTCAGGGCCAGTCTTCCTCAACAAAAAAAGGAGGCTTGGCGGCAGATGTTAGCTCAGGGCCAATCTTCCTCAAAAAAAAAAAAAGTAATTTAAAGCAAAAATGAAAGATAATGTCCCAGATTTGCTGGAGGCTCATGAGTTTGCAACCCCTGGCCAAGAGCTTAGGCTCTAGAGTTTGAGTGCTAGGATTCGAACCCTGGATCCACTGCTCACAAGCTGTATGCCTTTGGGGCTTAGAGTCCTCATCTCTGTGAGGATTAAACAAGACCCTGCATTTAAAGGGTTTAGGGTCACTGCTAAATGTTAATCTTCAAGATGACTGCAGGGTTATCTTGCAACAGCTCCCTCTAGTGGTCACAGGACATATCTACTTGAAATTGTCTCATTTTTAAGGAAATCTATTGTAACAGGAAACTTTACAATTTTCTTTTAAAAGTCCCAGGATCAACTTTCAGAGATAGAGGGTAACCACTAAGTAGATACAAGTGAAACAGAAAAATATTAAGTTTTCCTGGATAATGTAGTGAGAAGAAGAATTGGAGGGTCTCTCTCTCTGTTCTGTCTTCTCTCTCTCAGAAGAGAGATTACAGCAGCATCACCCAAGGTTTTTAAAGAGACTTTCTTCTTGCTGCAATCAGAAGAAGGAAAAAGCATTAAGAAGAGAACAAAAGCGTTTTGCCTTTGCGATTCAAAGTTATTTGTCTAAAGTCATCTCACCTACCAGGGGAAGTAACTGTCAACACTGTAGGAGACATTGACAGATGGCAGGGACGTTGAAACTGTGCCCTTCTGCTCCTCCTTCACTAGAGTATTTCTGCCTTTACCTGATGTGAACGTAGTGGGAGGGGAAAATTGCTATTAAACAATTACAGCAACAACACAAAACCCAAACAAGGGACTGGAACCACTTCCACTTTCTAGGGAGACTGAAGAATTGCCCTGAGGATAAAAGCCTCATTTGCTTAGGAAAACGTGCCCCTGGGGCTTTGGCCATTGTGGACAATGAACAGGGTAATATCTGCAATGGATAGGGGTAGAGTGGACTTAAAGCATGTCCACAAATTCCTTGACTCTCCTTGGGGGGGGGTAATTTTTCCCCCCTTGGGCAAGGAGGGGACTTAGTGATTCACTTTAGTGAAGGGAATATGGCTGAAAGTGATGGCAGTTGACTTTTAAGACTAGATCATAAAGGTCTGCAGCTTCCCTCTTTCTCTGTCTCAGATCACTTGCGCTGGGAAGGCCAACTGCCATGTTGCGAGGATACTCAAGCAGCCGGATGGAGACACCCAGTGGCAAGGAACCGAGGCCTGCAGGCAACAGCAATGAGTGTGAATCAACTTGTAAGTGGATACTCCAGCCCCTCTCAAGCCTTTGGAAGATTCAGCCCTGCATCTTGGCTGCAGCCTCACAAAAGACCCTGAGAAGGAACCACCCAGCTGAGCCTTTCCTATATTCCTGACCACAGAAACTGTGAGATGATAAATGTTAGCTAGAGCATAAGTAAAACGGTGCCCTTCCTGAAACCAAGACTCAACTGCTGAAAGTCTCTCATTTCACAGTTTAGAGGACTGAGTCCCAAAGAGGAGGATGTCTTGCAGTGAGTTCTTCACCAAATTGCTCTTAATGCTCAAGAGGGCTGTGGGACTGTGACTGGTCATGATTACTTTTCATTCAGGGTCCGGACCAGTGCCCAGCCTCTGGCTCCTTCTCCACTGCCTTATCAAGTGCCTGGGCTCTCAAATGCATCCATCAGAAGAGCAGGGACCCTTTCCTGCACACCTCCATCTTTAAACTTGGAGGCTTGGAGGTGGGGAGACACTGATGCTGGTCCCAGTTTGTCTTTGTTTTTCCCCCATTTCGCATCCATCTTCCCTTCCTGTCTGTCTGCCCTGTTGACTTCAGGCTCCAGCACCAGTTGCAAAGACAAGAGCCTAACTGAGCCCATGTAACCTACTCCCACAATTATGTGCATTGTGGGATAAGGGTCCCTACAATAAATCCTTTGTTGCAGACATCACTCCTAGTGGTTCTGTACTTATGGAAGCCTGACTGATGCTGGTACTGATTCTCTCTTCTGTCCCACTCCTGGATCCTGGTTGATCTGCATGGGACCAATGATTCCTCCTGGAAAGATTTTGAAGTTAACTCCAGACAGCAACATTCTTCAGCCCCTGCCATGTGCTGGGTCTTCTACACACTATTTTGTGTTCATAATCATGCTGCACGTGCTAGTATTATGCTCCCTTTCCTTTCCAATGATGAAATGAGGCTCAAATGATTTGTTTGAGATGCTATTCTGGGTAATAGTTGGCATGAGTGAGAGTAACAGCTTATGTTTATTGAGCCCTAATATGTGTCAAGCACTGTGATAGGCACATGTGTTACTTGCATTAGCTGATTTAATCCCAACAAAAACTCCCTGAGATGGGGGTTTTCGCAGATGAGGGGACTGTGGCTCATAATGTC
>NW_025794503.1:0-2023 GCF_021613505.1 Equus quagga | reverse complement strand
CCAACCTGTTGGCCCACAGATGTGCTCCTGGTGGCCTTTGGCTGAAGGACATTGAGGCATGTCATTACCCTTTTGTCTGTCAAAATTGTTTATGTGTCTTTGAACTTGATTATGGGCAAGTGTTTGTATTATTGTGAGTGTGCGGTTGACACAGACAAGTCTTATGTTTTTCTTTATGGTCTTTCAACTTTCGGTCATGCTTACAGAATTCTTCATTCCACAACTGTAAACATTTCATGGATATTTTCATCTAGGAGGGGGTACAAGGGTGAAGGGAAACAGAGAAAATTGTTGGAATTATGGGGGCAGTATGGGAAGGAGCAGTAGGTGAAGCATTCTAAGGCGGTGGAATCCTCAGGTTGACATCTTCTCTCTGTAATTTTACAAGTAGGTGCAGGGCCTCAAAGTATTTGATATATGTTGTGTCCAATAAATGCTTTCTCTTGGGCTAAGTGAAGATTTAACCTCTCTGCTTATGTTTCCCAGGTTAGATAACACCACCAAGAGTCCCAGTGTGACACACACAAGGATTAGCTCCAGGGATGGGCATTTTGAATGCTTATGACCTTAAGGTGATAAATCATGCTATTGGTTAACGTCTGTACACTCTAGTTGTGAAAATACATATTAATTAAACTTCTTGGGCATGCTATATTTTACGGATATGTCTAAGATCCACATAGACAAACCCATGATCCCCACATGAAGATGATTTTAATATACAGCAACCTATGAGTCACACAGTATCTTTTCTGGGGGAGGAGACTGAAAACTAAGACCATTCTAGATATGCACTGTCCAATATGGTAGCTACTAGCCACATATGGTCATTTAAATTAAAAGAAAATAAAATTAAAAATTCAACTGCTCAGCACAGTAGCCACATTTCAAGTGCTCAATAGCTACACACAGCTACGGGCTCCCATATTGGACAGTGCAGACACAGAACAATTCCTTCATCACAGGGTGTTCTATTGGACATGCTGCTCGTCACACTTTGTGGGCCTCAAATCAGATGCATCAGACCCGTGTAAAATGAAAGACCCAATATTATTTCACTTAGAGATACATCAGATTTCTGTCTGAGACAAGAATACATATCCAGCTGGTGTATAACAAAACCAACATAGGTCATCAGTGGGTCTGGTGCCTCAGGCACAAACTGTTCCCAGTTCCAAAGAGAAAACCTTTCGCTTCAACTCCCGTCCCAGACTGAGGACATTCTCTGGCATCAAATTTCCAGCAAGTGAGTTCTCTTCTAGAGGAGACCAGAGGCAACACTGTAAGTTAAGTTTTGGGAAGCAGGGAGTTCAAATTCATGGAGAGGAATTCCGGGAAATGAAGAGGAGGCAAAGGTGGGGACCAGCTGGGAGACTCTCCCCGGTTCATTCAGAACAGTGATTCTCAAAGTGTGGTCTGTGGAATCCTTGAAGTCACTGAGATCCTTTCACGGATCCATGAGGTAAAACTCTTTTCATACCATTACTAGACATCATTCGCCTTTTCAGTATGTTGACATTTGCACTGAGGTAAAAATTAGTAAGAATGGAGGCCGTGGTACCAAACTGCAATGGTAGTTATCTTCACCACCACTTACTTGCAGAAAAAAATACCACTTTCACTTTAAAATGTCCTGAAGCACTAAAAATTATTATCTTTACCAAATCATTATCCTTAAATCCACATTTTAAAAATATCTTACTGATGACGTGGGAAGTACACATAAAGCCCGTCTGCTACTTTCCCACGTACTATGTCCCAAGGAGAATAATTTGTGTGAGCTGGGCTAGCCTCTTTTTCATGGAACACCACTTTTACTTGAAAGAATGAATGACAGGAGCTAGGATTATTAGATGTGGTTAATTGGGATGCACTGTCTCAAAATGAACACGAGCTTCTCCCTTCAAGAAAATCCACCGACAGGTAACAACTGACAGCACTTACTCCCTTGATCAAAAGGAAGCTCTCAAGAGAAAATGAGAATTTTGGAAAACTTGTGTCCACCATGTAAGCTTGACAGCTT
>NW_025794502.1:30236-40838 GCF_021613505.1 Equus quagga | reverse complement strand
AGTACCATAATTTCACCATATGGTGTGGCTAAGGAATTTATAATAAACCTATTTCTTGAACACCTATACTTTTGTGATAATGAATGATATTTACCATATGACAGAATTGAGTTATATGAATAATTATATATATGTACACATATACACACAAAATTTAATTTAGGAAATGGATATTCTTTTATTTTTGTATCTTAGGTAACTTTGAGCAGCAATGAGCATGTATCTCTTGAGTCCTAATCAAACAGTTATTACAGTTTGTACCTAATTTTACCGCTGTAAAAAAGGGTACATAGGAATGCTGGGGAGATGGTATCTTCAATTTATATCCTTGACTTTCTTTCCCTTCCCACTTGCTTTGAGGAATAGTATAACAAACAGTGCAGGCAAGCTACTTGGTCCTAGGAAGTACGTTTGAGGCCATACATTCTCCCAGTCCTACGGGGAGAGATTAGGCAAGGGAACCAAAAAGTTTACGTAAGTTAGCTCATTCCATTAATGTAATGTTTAACATACAAATTTGTGTGTAAACATACAAATCAAGAGGTGTATTTTCTTTGTAGGAGAGGGGCAGAAAAGGAGGGTGAGGGAATTGATTGCATCAAAACATTAAAAAAAACCTTCCTGGATTTTAGTAATCTTAACCAGATCTAGAATAAGAAGAATATCATTATCTCAGGGCAGTCTGGATTGTAGATTTGGGTTGGGTCGTTGACATTTGTGGGCAATATGAGACCTAGTTTAAGTCAATCTGGTCTTGAGGCTGAATTTCCTTTTGTTATTACTTCGTGTGACTCATATATGCATTTTAATTTTTGCAGATTGGGTGTATTTTGTGGAAATTAGGTATTCTCATGTTTTTCATAACAAATGTCTATGTGACCCATTGCCTGGTCGTTATGATGGAGGTGATCTGGTCTGTTGACATTATTAAGGGTTCATTTCTTAGTGGTATTTTATTATAATAGTAGGTTAAAAATATGTAATGGTAGAGGTTTATCCACCAGGAGATTCAGGATTGAGTGTAGTTTTCCTAGACTTTTGACCAGTTTATACTTTTACAGTATGTTGTAGAATCCTCCTTTTAAATGGTGATTGTACATGCCCGCAGGTGCTGGTCAATTGCCGGATGCCTCTTCTCTCTCTTGTGTATGACCTCTGGCACTAATTCTTCTTTCCTGTTTGTGGTATTGTTGCTTCTTCCCCCAGAACTCATTGCTTGTTTTTGTTCATTCATCTTGAATTGCCAAGATACAAATAAGATTCCTTTATTTAAACTTCTAAATGTACATGTGCATTACAAAAGGAACAAAACTTTCAAATGAAAACACTCGCGTTTGTGAAAGTCAATAAGAAATTAAATATACCTTTCTATATACAGCAGTCTTTGTGTTACATAGACCTTTTGCATACTGCTAACTTTTCTCTTTTGAGCATAACCTAGTTGCTTTGTACATAATCCACTGTATTATTGCTCTTGTTTTGTATTATCCTGAACTGTGCAGTTGAACAGTAGGAAGCCTCTCAAGTTGGCTCTGACTTTTTATCTTCCCTTAGGTTCTTGAAAACTTGCTTTCTGGCCACAGTGGGATGTTCTAGATAAATTCTGATTTTCTTCTGACCCAATTTATCTACCTAAATACCTTCCAAGAAATTCTGGTATACTTTAGTAGTAAATAGTTTAAGAGAAAAAGCCCAGGGGTGGAGGGCGCATGTGAGAGTTAGTTTTGGGGCAGAGAATACTGCTGCTAATGATGGATCACACTTAAAAGTGACAGAGGTGTAACCTGTTTATTTTTAAGTATATAAGGTTACTTTGACCTTTACATTTTAACAACTGTTGTTGTTACTTACTTTCTTTTAGTATGTGGTTTCGTTGTGTCCCAAAGAAAGACTTTATTCTATTTTCACATAAGTTATTTTAAGTAATGATGATTTGGAGTCCTATTACATTGTGTCTAATGTCATGTTGCAAATACTGCAGTGAGAGCTAATACAACAATTCACTTTTTCCCCATCATTAAGAAACATAGCTATATTATTTTGACATTGATCTAGTCGGGCAAAATCTTGAGCATAAAGATGATGTAGCATGAATGAGATTATCTCAGGAAGCCAAAAAATTGGAAAAACTCATTCTTGCTGAGGTTTTTGTAATTAACATAAAATGGGTTAAGACACCTGAATATTACTTAAGGCTTATTTAGAACACTAAGTAACACATGTCTTGAGCAGGCAGTTTTCCAGCATGTAATTACTTGCTTAAGAGCAAGAAAAACGTCATTGAGCAAAGTAGCATTACTCTTGCTGCGTTTAGATATATTTAAGATATTCTGTAGGCTGAGTTTATTTTCAGGAGGTTAGCCTTTTATTATTCTGACGTGTAGATATTTGTTTCACTAGATTTTTCGCTAGGCAAACTTTTGGGTGAAGAAGTGAACACTAAGTATTCTCTGCCTTTATTTAACTGTCATAGAGTCATAGATATCTAGAACTGAAAAGAATCCCAGAGTTTACGTTATTTAACATTTTTTATAGGCAAGGAAATTAATGGTCAGAGGAGTAAAAGTGCAGTTTGTCCAGTTTTTGATGTTTTCTTGATGACTCAAAGTAATTGTTATAAAAACGAGTCATTATGTTATATTTTAAATATATACTTTAATAAAGTGATTACTCAGAAAACTTGTCTAGGTGCTGTATTCCTGGTACTAAACTTGTAATTGGTTGACATAATTTAACATACTTTCTATATTATGTAACATTGTCTTTTTGTGTTTGAAATTTCATTTTTCTGAGGAAAACTGCATGTCTCTTGATCTGTTGGCATTGCCGCTGCTATATTCTTAAAGAAAGCTAACCTCTACTTGAGTAAAGTTGGCATTAAATATTACTTCCTCAAATACGTTATCCAGAGCTTAAGTAATTAAAATAGTTAGTTTGTGATATGCTATTTCCTAGGGTACGGCACTAGATTAATACTTTATTTTTTTTTTCATCATTTTCTCCCCATGGCTTAAGAGTTCTTGAAGCCAGCATAGCGGAAAATAAAGCCTGTTTGAAGAGGACACCTACGGAGGTTTGGAGGGATTCTCGAAACCCTTACGATAGAAAAAGGCAGGACAAAGCTCCTGTTGGACTAAAGAATGTGGGTAATACTTGCTGGTTTAGTGCTGTTATTCAGGTAAGGGTCTTTTTGCAGATCTTATTTGGTGGGCACGATAGCAATAGAAACTGGCTTGGGGTTGTGTTTCTTTTAAGTTGTATACTTGAAACATAACTGCAGGCTAAGTTTTAATATGCCTTTCTATCTAATAAACTAGTTTGGGGATTGCAGTATTCCCCACCCCACTCTGTTCCTTCTCCCGGTATGGAGTTTTAACACTAGAGTACTATCTGTGCTTTATTTGAAATTATTTTGAATTAATTTCTCCTCCTTCCCGGCTAAGAATTGTTGTCAGAATGTAAAGAAAATATTTTTGTATGTCTTGCAAATTAAGGGAAGGATGTAACCAAGATGTGAAATTAGAACTGCTTTTTTTGTGATTAGATTTATTTGTATATAATGGAAAGTGTTATTCATAGAATTATAGTCATTTAAATACTATTTTTAATACAAGGAAGCATTTCATTTGAGGAGGGTATAGATTGGCAGATAATTCTCAATGTATAGGTGAAAATGATGTAAAGAATAAATATTGATGAATCAAGAATAACACATGTTCCTTCTAACTTGGGAAGCCCTTAATGGAATGTTTTTTGAGCCCCTTATTCTAAAATGAAAAATCTTTGTATGCATAGATATCTGTCCTCTTCTCAATTTTAACTAATTTTCTTTTCTTTTTTTTCTTACTCTTTTATGTGATGACTGTCATAATTCTTTACCATTCTCAGTTAGACATTAATAATGTTATTAGATTGCAAAACCTTAACAATCTCCTTAATCTATGAATAATAACCCTTTAGGAAAATTAATATTTATGTTTATTTTGCTAATACAGTAGAATTGTAGCTTATTAATTAGTGTTCCTGATGAGTACTTTTTAAATCATTAGATGTAGGGGCCGGCCCAGTGGCACAATGGTTAAGTGCGCATGTTCTGCTTCTCGGCGGCCCGGGCTTCGCTGGTTTGGATCCCGGGTGCAGACATGGCACCACTTGGCAAAAGCCATGCTTTGGTAGGCGTCCCACATGTAAAGTAGAAGAAGATGGGCATGGATGTCAGCCTTCCTCAGCAAAAAGAGAAGGATTGGCAGTAGTTAGCTCAGGGCTAACCTTCCTCAAAATCAATCAATCAATCAATAAATAATAAAATCATTGGATGTCTATGCCACTTCTTTTTATGTTAAAAGTATCTCTTCATTTGTAGCTTTCCAAACCTGTATGTATGACAGTGTAAATTTTCATGTGATATTAAAGCAGCTAACTTGGTTATGCAGTTCATTTTCTATAAGGTTAATTGTGTTCTGTAGGATATTAATTTGTAATTTTACCATTTTTTCCACTTCAGTGTAATAAATTTCAACCTTTTCCCCCACTTTTTTTGCTTCTGGTACATGATACCATGCAATTTGAATTCCTTTAGCTTTCTGGATTTATGCCTCACTCTTCAATATACTATGGTAAACACTAGTTAGCATGTAGTATGTATGTATATTTCTTTTCCAAGCTATTGAAATATTAAGGAATACCTGGATTAACCTAAATCTGTAATAATAGCTTTGTTCCTAGGCTTGATTACACATGAATTATTCACTTACATCCCAACAATATCTAACATTTTCTTTGCTATCTTAGAGTCTCTTCGATCTTCCTGATAGGCTATCTTGCTTTACTTTACTTGCACTATTAGTAAGGGGTTTTACATTTCACTGTCCAATCTAAATTTTATAATTTAGACATCATTTTAAAATATGAAGCTCACTATGAAGGCTGTGATCTGAGTGTTCATGAATATGCTTCGCTGCCTCTATTTGGACAAGTGGATGCTATCTCTGCACTATTATGGCCAATAAGTGAGGCTCATTGATTAGACGCTTCTCTTAGAAAACTTTAAGAAGAAAGAAAGTACTTGGAAATAATCAATATTTGTTTGTTAGAAGAGGAGTTCTTTATTTTTCCTGTTTGAAATAACTAAATTACTATTAATAGGTATGGGGATCATAACTTATCATTTTCATAGGTTAAACTCCTCTCATATCTTAATTCAAATTTGAATCAGTTGTTTATCTATTTCTATCTTAAGTGTTATTTGCTGACCTTAGATTTTGCTTTACATTTCAAATTTTTGGTGTTTTTTGGTAGAGAGCAGAATGAACTAGAAAAATCGCTTGTTTTCAAAATTTGAAGTAATTTTACTAATTTTTAAGTTTTATCTTAGATGAGTGGCTACTTAACTGGTAGCATGGCTTTACCACACTCCTAACATAGGCAAGTATAAGGTTTTCGGAATTACTTATTTTTTCTTTTGGAGAGATTTAGACACCTAGGAGAAGTAACCTCTAACCTTAAAAAATTTGAGTTATAGTGAATTATTAAGATATTGACTTGGGGATTTGGAAAAAAATGTTAAGCGTCAAATTTTGGAAAATTGTGGACGGGAAAAAATTTGTCTGAAGATCACTTCGTGGTTTTTTTTTTTTCCTTACTATAATTATTCTATTTTAAGTAGTTTTTTATTTTCATCTCTAATAATAAAAACTTTTTGTTTTTTCATTTTCTGACATTATTCCTTAATTCCATAGACATAATCTGAGATATAACAGTTTATCATCATAATTGGAACTTCTCACTTATGAAAGAAAAGTTGGGCAGAAAGTCTGTATTAGTGTTGGAAGTGTTTTATTATATTTTCCAAAGTGAGTTGGAGCTTGTTCAAACTGTGACGTAAATGTACTATAAAGTTTCAATTACAAAATTTCTCAGGGATGGAATTTACTTAGTTGGCAGGACTTGTAGGAAGCAACTGGGATTCTTTTCCTTCTAAGTATATCTACCAATTATAGAAGGTTACTGAGATTATAAACTGCTAACTTCGGAGTAGGTAGTGGGAGTAGGCTACAAAAGGTAGAGCTTTATTGTACTTGTTCTTTTAGCTATTGGGACCGATAATTTGGGAGAAAAGTGGTAGAGTATCAGAAAGGGATTATAAGAAGCAAAGAGAAGATTTTACAGAGAATAGCTTAAATAGTCTTTTGGATGCTAGCAATATTAGCCTGACTGTCTTTAGATTGAGCATCGACCCCTTATCTAGTCAGGACTGTTTTAATCCTGTTCAAATGAATTTTTATGTAAAAAGTACTAAGTGGGGCTACTTTCTCCACTAGGGTATCCGTGAATGAGGTAGTTATTTAGAGGTATGTATACTCCTCTCTCTCGAGTTTGGAGTGTAATCCGTAGATTCTCAGGATGATCCTTAGCACCTTTCCTATTTGGATGCTTCTGAGATGCTCAGAAGTAAGGTGCTCATGCTTCTCAGTTTGCCTGGTACAGTCCAGTTTATTCCTCTTGTAGATCCACTAGTGCCTATTCATTAGTCATAAAGCCCTCTTTCATCCTTGGATAATGAAGGATATGGTCACCCTACTCATAAATCATGTAACTACAGGTTGACTAAAATACAAGCATCCTGAGGGCAGAGAACATACCTTCTAGGTTATTGTTCTGTACCAGTATACAGTACAGTGTCTGACACATTGGAGAAGCCTTTTAAGTAATTATTGAATGAGTGAGTGAATGAACCAAAAAGGACCATATATTATTTATGGTGGAATTGAAGACTTTAATAGCTTCTATCACCCTAATGCTGTCTGGGATTGAAAAGATGTGGCAAGTTTTCAAAAAATCTCAGGATATCATTTAACATGTTTATTCACATTACTTGCTCTTATCTCTTTAATCTTCATCAAAGAACGTAAGTCCATAGTTCAAACAGAAAACCAAAACCCCATAGCAATAAAAGGCTTACAGTGAAAAACAACAGTAATCAGCCTCAATCCTCCCTATCTCATACTCCTTAAAGGCAACTACAGCCACTTCTAGCTGTTTCTCCTATCTCATTTTTCTAAATGACATGCCTTCCTGCTGAGAAGAATGGGGATTTAGCTCTTTCATTTCAGCTACCTAGAATTGCCTTTCCTTTCATCTCCCAACATAACTTATATTACAAGTTAAAAATAGTCAGTAGTGTTGATGTTTTCTGTGACTTTACATATTACACTGATTTACTACAACTACCCCTTTGAAATCTTTTGTTTTCCTGGAATTGTCAATTGCCATTATTTTTCCTTTCTGTTTTCTATATACTCGTTCTTAAAACTTTCTATATGCTCCAACATCTCTGCTATGGTCTTATCAATAATATGTTTTATTTGCTCGAACATATTAGATCCATTTTTGGGGGGTTGGGGGAGTACTTTACCACAGAAGATTGCCCTGCCTCAAATCCAGACTGGATTGTGATTCTTTTTGTTTTAAGCACTGTTGCTGGCTTTCCAGAAGCAGGTCTAGAGAAAGGGGATCCGGGAAGGGTCGATTGGGGCTCAGTTGGCGAGTTTTTACTTAATCCTCCTATTTGTAGCCCAGAATCTCATCCCCTCTCCCTACCATGACACACACTGTGACTGATTTTTCTGAACCTCAGTCACTTAAGTTCAGTTATATCCAAAGACTAAACTTTCTGTATCCCACGCACGGAGGTAGTAGTTGTCTGATCTTCTGGGTCTGGGAAGGACAGAGGGACTTAATTGCTCTGTATCCAGACTTTCATCTTGTAATCAGGCCATCTACGTTTAGTCCCTACCTTACCTTGAAACTTACGTGGTACCATTTCATTTTTTTTTTAAATCTACCAAGGAGAATTTATCTTGCTTCTCCTTGGTATCCTCCATTACAGACAGTTGATACCTTCCTTTGCTCTCTTGTCATTATTCTTTTTGTTTTCCACAAATTGTTTGAATTCTCATCTCTCATAGCTCTCTACTGTTAGCAGGAGTTTAGCCAAGGTCCATTTCGGCAAGTGCTCTTCAGAATTCACATTTTAGCTTTAGACTGAATGAAAGGATACTTGTTTTCAGTGTGCATCAATCATAAGCACAATTTAGGCAGTAGTGATATTTACCCTTTCCCACCCCTTTTGGAGGAATATGTTGACCACTACTATTATGACTGTGATTTACAGTACAGAGTGTTTTGGACTTAAAAAAGTTAATCTCTATGATTTGTGTGATGGTCACAAGTTCTACTTCGGGTGATAACTTGTTAGGTTGTTCTAGACCAGCTTCTTGATCATATTTTCCTGGACTGCAAAACAAAACAAAACGAAAACAAAAACAGCTTTTTGAAGACATCACATAACCCTAAAGCAGTGAATAATTTTGAGGCTAAGCTTTGAGAAAACAAGATGTTCAGAGAGTAAGCTTCACATTTTGGGCTGATTTTATTCTCGAGGCAATTCCAGAAATAGTTCTGAATGGCTGGGAAACTAAGCAAAGTTTTGCACAGATTTAGAGCCCTAGTAAACACCTCAGACTTTCAGTTAGAATTATAAAGGGCTGGAACCTAGGATTAACTGAGACCCGAAAATAAAGCGTGCTTTATAGTTTCTGAATTCCCCCTTCATCTCAGAATTGATTGGATGAAATTGATCTTGGATTGCAAATGGCCTCACTCTTGCTTTCTGCCAGAAGCAAATGTAAATTCTTTTGGAAGATAATATCATCATTGAATTTTCTCCAGTTTGTCATGTATAATGTCTAGCACTCACATCAGCTGTAATCAGTCATATCAGCAAATAAGATGTGTCTAAAAATTAATAGAAAATAATGGGCAATAGAAATATGCCTACAGGAAAACCTGAAAATTGAATTGATATAACTATTAATATGCTCAACAAATTAAAAACCAGAATGAGGATTTTTTTTTTATTGAGGTCTAACTGGCTTTTAACATTGTGTAAATTTCAGGTGTACATTATTATATTTCAGTTTTTGTATAGAGTGCATTGTGCTCACCACCAATAGTCTAGTTTTTATCCATCACCATTCACATGTGCCCCTTTACCCATTTTGCCTGCCCCCATCCGCTTTTCCTCTGGTAACCGCTAATCTGTTCTCCTTATCTATGTGTGTGTTTGTTTCAGATTGAGAATTTTGATAGAAAACTAAAAACTATTAAAAAAATAGAAATTTTAGAACTGAAAAATATAACAAAGTCACAAAATCAATGGATGAATTATAGCAGCATATTAGAAACAGCTGAAGAGAGAATTAGCTAGACAGTTGGTCTGAAGAACATTTTCAGATTAAAGCCATGAAATGCAGATAAGAGCATATAAGAGATTTTTAACATGGTGAATAGTACTAACATAGTGTATGTGTGGTTCAAGGGAGAGTAAAAAGAGAATAGGGCAAAAGTAATATTTGAAGAAATGACTGAGAGTGTTCAAAACCTAATGAAAGAGATTGAGCTACAGATTCAGGAAGGAACAGGAATCAAGTAGTATGGACATAAAGAATACTGTGACAAGGCATATCATAATAAAACGGAAAAAACTATAGACAAAGAGAAAATCCTAAAAGTAGCCAGTTGGAAAAGGTATATATCACCTCTATGAAGGAGCAAAAATAAATCTAACAGCTGACTTCTCAACAGAAATGCGATCTTTAAAGTGCTGGAAATACTAACTGGCCATATAGAATTCTAGAACTAGCAAAAATATTACAAAAATGAAGTAAAAACAATTTTCATTTTAGCAGATGGTGAAATAATTCACCACCAGCAGACCTACACCAGATGAAATTCTACTGGGTGTTCAGGAAGCAGGAAAATGTTCTCCAGCGGGAACTCAGAGCACAGAAATAGGACTGGGATTCTCCTAATTTGTCCATATTCTCTTTCCAATTTAAATTCCTCATAAGAACAGCCCATACTTTGCCCCCCTTGCTTATATCTCATTTCTTCAGTACTTATTACTGCTGTTCTTCTCCCATTCTACTGAAAAGATGGTTTTCTAATTGACAAATCCAAGGGTTGTTTTTCCTGCCCTTACTTTACTGGAATGTGGCAACCTTTGAGAGTAATGCTCATCTTGTCCTTCTTAAAATTTGCCGGTATTCTTTGATGTGCTTCAGAATCTTCTGTGGTACTTTGTGTCTTTGTTGACACAGGTTCCTTTTAAAGCTCCACTGTTATTCTGATACACAGCTATATGTGAAAGCCCTTGGTTTCTCTACTCCTGTTTCTTCTGTGATCTCATACTCTCCATTTCCCTTACTATTCTTATTTTGTCTTTCTCATCGTTCCTCTGGCTTTTAAATGATTCTTTTTCCCTAGGATTCTGAGCTTGGTCTACTATTATTGTATTCACATTTTTTCTGATTTATAACGTCTATACTCATTGTTTTAACTTGTAATCACAAGATTGTGATCAGGGCAGAGACTTAATATATTTTATTCTCTTTTGCCTGTCTTCCTTGTGTCTGGCCATGTAGTGAGTGCTCCATAAATATTTGCTAAATGAATAAATAAATGAATTATCTCATGTTCATATTGTTGCATTAAGAAATACTTCCAGATCGCAAGATAACCAAAATATTTTCCTACAGTTCC